>NW_027518403.1:480237-533874 GCF_023851605.1 Tamandua tetradactyla | reverse complement strand
ACTGGGAACAATAGGAAACAAGGTCTGACAAGAGAATCTGGATTTCCATACCTTTTGAACATTTCAAGGAAGTTTTGCTACCTAGAAAAGTCATGACTCACTTTCCCAATGCAAATAGATTTCCCCATTTTCTGCTGGCACAAAGTATTTTTCTCAGAAATGATGAGTTTCCAATGCTATTTCCACTAGCCACTTGCTTCTTCCTAGAGGCAAAAATCATTTTTCTTCTCTTAAACCCAGTAACTTTGGTAGAATATGCCATGCCTTTTCCCATTCCAGGACAACGATCAATGTACACGTAAAATAGGCAGCTTCAAACGCTGTTCAGGTGCAGGAAAAAAAATGGAATTATACTTGTCATGGTTTTCCTCATATTGTCGTGTTGGTTTTCTCTTTAAGGCACCCAGTGTTTCACATATTGGGTGTTCTAGGCCTATGCCCAGTGGTTGACCTTTCTTCTCGATCTTAGACAACCTATGCTGAATGTCTTCAATATTGGCCCCTGGGACACCTCTCTTCCCTGAAGGCATGATCTTGTCACTGTGCTTCTTAGGCTTTACATTTCCTTGATGAAGTAGTTGTGCCATTTCTTTTCCTTATTCTTTCCTGACCCCAGCCCCTAATATTTGAAGGTTTTCTTCTCTGGTTTATCTTAGCCTTTCAGATCTCATTTCATTCTACTTATTGCCTTGATCTATTTTGCTCAAAGTTCATTAAGGTATGAAAAAGAAAGCATGATGAAGGAGCTTTCCTTTATTTCTAGTGGTCTTATCCTATACTTTTGTATGGGAATTGGCATAAATATTTTTCCTATTCATTATTTTATATGGATCTTGGCTGACATTCTAGATATTAATATGATCCAGAATAGATTTCCCAACCTCACAGAGCTGTCTCTATCTCCAGTACATTCTGGTGAATGCTAAAGTACTTGGGAGCTTGCTTCTTTCTATTCCCTGCTTCTGTACTTCATCCACGCTTGAGGATCATATCTGGTGTTACTCGTTATCCTTCTTGCACCCATCCTTCACTATTTGGTTTCTCCATCTGACTTTTGACTATTACCCCTCATTTCAAATCTTATATTGGAAGGGCACAAACCCCACCATCTGGTAAAAATCTAGACATTCTCCTTCAATGTCTATAGAGTTTCAGAACTCAATGAACCTCAGATGGATTTCCACTTGTATGTCTTAAAATTCATTTTGTTTCTGAATTTCCGTTTATTTAGAAATCATTGATGAGTTTAATTGGGGAAAATTCCAAGATTCTGTGCACTAAAAAGAATGGAACACCATTTGAATTACTGGGCTGCGTTTCTATTTATCATTGGAATGACTGGGTACCAGTCTTTGGAACTCACACAAATGATAGATAATTCTTCTGTTTGGTGTAAAGAAGATTATATGCAGATTTGAGGAGATTATAGGGGATGTTATCCCAAAGTCTTTTCCCAGAAAAATGTTTTTCTGTCTCCTAGGAAACATGAGGACGCACTTGAGCCAAGAAATTCCATGTATGCTTTAGCAGATCCGGGGATAATAAGATCTGCATTGATGTCCAAGTTGTGCCAGCAATAGCTCTGGAATCTCAGCCAAGAGATGTAACAACTCTGTGTCTAGTGCTTCTACTTCTTAGCTTGGGGAGAATTCAAGGTTTCATTGTTTATAGCAATTAGCACCCTTTCTTACATACACCTCTATGAGAATTGCTAAAGATGATAAGGTTAAAAGGGGAAAATGGAAGGTAGATGTGAACTAAACCTCTGCCTTACCAGTCACCTATTTTTATGGACATCTTCCTAGAGTGCCTTTAAAATGTTCTCTCTTAAAGATGAGGTCTCCAGTTTCAGAGCAGACCAATTTGGACAGCTGTGCAGCTAACAAAATGGGGGTGCAAGGTTTGATGGCCCTGGGGGTGCAAGGTTAATTCAGTGGGACTATTCTCACCTAACTAAGCAGTAGAACGGGGATCCATTCCCAGCCCATGCCCTTGCCCGAGAAAGCAATACAGACCAGGTAAAGAACAAAAAAAACAAAAAACAAGCAAACAAACCATTATTTAACCCATGGGACTCCAAGAATGAGGTAATCACATGGTAAAACAATGAAAACATGACTGTGCCATCCACTACACATGCACACACACACACACAGGCAAATATATGTGTGACACTGTGCGACCAGGGTGACACTCTGCCATCTCATCTGGAAGGGCAGGGGTGCATCTCACAGGGACACACACAGGCATCCCTCTCACTGTGATGAGAACGATGGGGAAGAGCCAGTGGGAGGTGGGGCTGTCTGTCCAGTGCTGGGGATGGGGAAGCACCCAGAGGAAATGACAGAGATGTGAATGATTGGCAGGACTACTGCTCTGCTGTGAAGACAGGTCAGTACCCATCACTGGGAAAACATCATGGTGGCTGAAGAGGAGAGTGCCTCAGAAGGTGTTAGAGGGATGTCAAGAGGCCCCTTCCTGGGAGCACAGCAGCTCCTCAGAGGATGGAGAGCTGGCAAAGCTCTACCATGGGGAGTTATCGTGTGGGGAAGGAGCTCTTGGTGAGTGAATCTGCATGCATCTGCATGACATAAATGAGTCAAAATAACACTCACCCAGGAGAAAGAAGGTGGCATTCTTATCTCTGTCATGGAAAAGTGGTGTTAGTGCTCCCCACCAGCACTGTGACTCTTGTCTCCATCTTTGCTCTTCTAGCCTCCACGAGTCATTTCTTGGTTCTTGTGGACCAGGAGGCTCCAGCCTTCACACTCGGTCTCCAGACCTGCAACAGTAAATAGGAATGACTGTGAACAGGCTACATCCTCACTTTCAGATCTTCTGCATAAATCCAGCCCAGCCCCTTGACTCAAAACCTGGTCTTCAGACCACCCCAGGGTGTCAGGGAGCCAAAAAGACATTGGCCCATTCGACTTGGCCTATTGATGCCTGTGAATTCCAGCTGTGAGGGGCAAGGAAGAGGGAGCTGACTCAGAAAAAGTGTGGTTTTCAAATCACCAAAACGTTCCTGGCCTAGCCCAGGAGGAGCTCCTGTGACTGTTCCAGAGGTGTGTTCCCTGGGTGCAAGGCCCCTTCCTGATTGATGGTGGCTTTGGACAGGGGTGGGGTGGGGGTTCTGGATCTGACTCTACAAGGCAACAGGCAGTCCCCTCCCGCATCTCCCATGCCTGAACCCTGCAGGCTCTGAGGCAAAGGGGTCTGAGGTTGCCCTGTGGGAATTTCAGGGAAGGACAAAGATCCAATCATAGATAACTGAGCCTACATGTGGCTACTCGGTCCACTCCTGAAAGACTGAGAGGGAGGTGGAGGCTGAAAAGAGAAAAGGAGGGTCCTGAGAAAGTTTCAACCGGGAAAGGTCTCTGGAGGGCATCAAGAGGCAGAGTACAGGGATACAGGGTGGTGACATCACTGGGATGGAAAGCAGTGATGTCACAAGACAGTAGATGCAGTCTGTTACCTGATGGGTAGGTGGGGGTGGGCGGGGCCTGGATAAATGACAGTTGCCATACCTGAGGTTAGCCACACAGATTGAGCAAGCTAAGATGGTGCTGCTGCTGCTGCTGCTTGTCCTTCTCCTTCTAGCAAATCTGTTCTGGTTGGCTGAGTGGTTCTCACTCACCAACTCGTCCTCTACCAGGATGTCTGCCCACAAAGCAGGCTCCACATCTTCCTTCGCTCCCCTGTGTGGGCCTGGGAATCTGCAGACACACACTCTAAGTCTCTGGAGCCACTCCTGGCTGTGGAATCCCTGTCACAACCATCCGCTTTGGATCTCCCCCAGATACACTGGCATCCAAGAATGTGCATTCGATAGCATCTGGACCCCTTCCCACCTGCACTACCTCTGTCCCAACCATCCATTTTTGATCCCTTACAGGTCCAATGGCAACCACGTACATGAACACGATATCATCTCAACCCTGTTCCACCTGCGGAATCCCTGTCTGAACCGTCTGTTTTTTTTTTTATTTTTATTTTTATTTTTATTTTTTTATTAATGGAAAGAAAGAAAAAAAAAGAAAGAAATTAACACAACATTTAGAAATCATACAGTTCTACATATGCACTCAGTAATTCTTAACATCATCACATAGATGCATGATCATCGTTTCTTAGTACATTTGCATCGGTTTAGAGGAACTAGCAACACAACAGAAAAAGATATAAAATGTTAATATAGAGAAAAGAAATAAAAGTAGTAATAATAGTAAAAAAAAAAACCCTATAGCTCAGATGCAGCTTCATTCAGTGTTTTAACATGATTACTTTACAATTAGGTATTATTGTGCTGTCCATTTTTGAGTTTTTGTATCTAGTCCTGTTGCACAGTCTGTATCCCTTCAGCTCCAATTACCCATTATCTTATCCTGTTTCTAACTCCTGCTGGACTCTGTTACCAATGACATATTTCAAGTTTATTCTCGAATGTCCGTTCACATCAGTGGGACCATACAGTATTTGTCCTTTAGTTTTTGGCTGGACTCACTCAGCATAATATTCTCTAGGTCCATCCATGTTATTACATGCTTCATAAGTTTATCTTGTCTTAAAGCTGCATAATATTCCATCGTATGTATATACCACAGTTTATTTAGCCATTCTTCTGCTGATGGACATTTTGGCTGTTTCCATCTCTTTGCAATTGTAAATAACGCTGCTATAAAATTGGTGTGCAAATGTCCGTTTGTGTCTTTGCCCATAAGTCCTTTGAGTAGATACCTAGCAATGGTATTGCTGGGTCGTATGGCAATTCTATATTCAGCTTTTTGAGGAACCACCAAACTGCCTTCCACAGTGGTTGCACCCTTTGACATTCCCACCAACAGTGGATAAGTGTGCCTCTTTCTCCGCATCCTCTCCAGCACTTGTCATTTTCTGTTTTGTTGATAATGGCCATTCTGGTGGGTGTGAGATGATATCTCATTGTGGTTTTGATTTGCATTTCTCCAATGGCCAGGGACATTGAGCATCTCTTCATGTGCCTCTTGGCCATCCATATTTCCTCTTCTGGTAGGTGTCTGTTCAAGTCTTTTTCCCATTTTGTAATTGGGTTGGCTGTCTTTTTGTTGTTGAGTTGAACAATCTCTTTATATATTCTGGATACTAGACCTTTATCTGATATGTCATTTCCAAATATTATCCCCCATTGTGTAGGCTGTCTTTCTATTTTCTTGATGAAGTTCTTTGATGCACAAAAGTGTTTAATTTTGAGGAGTTCCCATTTATTTATTTCCTTCTTCAGTGCTCTTGCTTTAGGTTTAAGGTCCATAAAACCACCTCCAGTTGTAAGATTCATAAGATATCTCCCTACATTTTCATCGAACTGTTTTATGGTTTTAGACCTAATGTTTAGATCTTTGATCCATTTTGAGTTAACTTTTGTATAAGGTGTGAGATGCGGGTCTTCTTTCATTCTTTTACATATGGATATCCAGTTCTCTAGGCACCATTTATTGAAGAGACTGTTCTGTCCCAGGTGAATTGGCTTGACTGCCTTATCAAAGATCAAATGTCCATAGATGAGAGGGTCTATATCTGAACACTCTATTCGATTCCATTGGTTGATATATCTATCTTTATGTCAATACCATGCTGTTTTGACCACTGTGGCTTCATAATATACCTTAAAGTCCGGCAGCGTGAGACATCCAGCTTCGTTTTTTTTCCTCAAGATACTTTTAGCAATTCGGGGCACCCTGCCCTTCCAGATAAATTTGCTTATTGGTTTTTCTATTTCTGAAAAATAAGTTGTTGGAATTTTGATTGGTATTGCATTGAATCTGTAGATCAGTTTAGGTAGGATTGACATCTTAATTATATTTAGTCTTCCAATTCATGAACACGGTATGCCCTTCCATCTATTTAGGTCTTCTGTGATTTCTTTTAGCAGTTTTTGTAGTTTTCTTTATATAGGTTTTTTGTCTCTTTGGTTAAATGTATTCCTAGGTATTTTATTCTTTTAGTTGCGATTGTAAATGGGATTCGTTTCTTGATTTCCCCCTCAACTTGTTCATTACTAGTGTATAGAAAAGCTACAGATTTTTGAATGTTGATCTTGTAGCCTGCTACTTTGCTGTACTCATTTATTAGCTCTAGTAGTTTTGTTGTGGATTTTTGCGGGTTTTCGACGTATAGTATCATATCGTCTGCAAACAGTGATAGTTTTACTTCTTCCTTTCCAATTTTGATGCCTTGTATTTCTTTTTCTTGTCTAATTGCTCTGGCTAGAACCTCCAACACAATGTTGAATAATAGTGGTGATAGTGGGCATCCTTGTCTTGTTCCTGATCTTAGGGGGAAAGTTTTCAATTTTTCCCCATTGAGGATGATATTAGCTGTGGGTTTTTCATATATTCCCTCTATCATTTTAAGGAAGTTCCCTTGTATTCCTATCTTTTGAAGTGTTTTCAACAGGAAAGGATGTTGAATCTTGTCAAATGCCTTCTCTGCATCAATTGAGATGATCATGTGATTTTTCTGCTTTGATTTGTTGATGTGGTGTATTACATTAATTGATTTTCTTATGTTGAACCATCCTTGCATACCTGGGATGAATCCTACTTGGTCATGATGTATAATTCTTTTAATGTGTTGTTGGATACGATTTGCTAGAATTTTATTGAGGATTTTTGCATCTATATTCATTAGAGAGATTGGTCTGTAGTTTTCTTTTTTTGTAATATCTTTGCCTGGTTTTGGTATGAGGGTGATGTTGGCTTCATAGAATGAATTAGGTAGTTTTCCCTCCACTTCGATTATTTTGAAGAGTTTGAGGAGAGTTGGTACTAATTCTTTCTGGAATGTTTGATAGAATTCACATGTGAAGCCGTCTGGTCCTGGACTTTTCTTTTTGGGGAGCTTTTGAATGACTAATTCAATCACTTTACTTGTGATTGGTTTATTGAGGTCATCTATTTCTTCTTGAGTCAAAGTTGGTTGTTCATGTCTTTCCAGGAACCCGTCCATTTCATCTAAATTGTTGTATTTATTAGCGTAAAGTTGTTCATGGTATCCTGTTATTACCTCCTTTATTTCTGTGAGGTCAGTGGTTATGTCTCCTCTTCCATTTCTGATCTTATTTATTTGCATCCTCTCTCTTCTTCTTTTTGTCAATCTTGCTAAGGGCCCATCAATCTTATTGATTTTCTCATAGAACCAACTTCTGGTCTTATTGATTTTCTCTATTGTTTTCATGTTTTCAATTTCATTTATTTCTGCTCTAATCTTTGTTATTTCTTTCCTTTTGCTTGCTTTGGGATTAGTTTGCTGTTCTTTCTCCAGTTCTTCCAAGTGAACAGTTAATTCCTGCATTTTTGCCTTTTCTTCTTTTCTGATATAGGCATTTAGGGCAATAAATTTCCCTCTTAGCACTGCCTTTGCTGTGTCCCATAAGTTTTGATATGTTGTGTTTTCATTTTCATTCGCCTCTAGGTATTTACTAATTTCTCTTGCAATTTCTTCTTTGACCCACTCATTGTTTAAGAGTGTGTTGTTGAGCCTCCACATATTTGTGAATTTTCTGGCACTCCACCTATTATTGATATCCAACTTCATTCCTTTATGATCCGAGAAAGTGTTGTGTATGATTTCAATCTTTTTAAATTTGTTAAGACTTGCTTTGTGACCCAGCATATGGTTTTTCTTTGAGAATGATCCATGAGCACTTGAGAAAAAGGTGTATCCTGCTGTTGTGGAATGTAATGTCCTATAAATGTCTGTTAAGTCTAGCTCCTTTATAGTAATATTCAGATTCTCTATTTCTTTATTGATCCTCTGTCTAGATGCTCTGTCCATTGATGAGAGTGGTGAATTGAAGTCTCCAACTATTATGGTAGATGTGTCTATTTCCCTTTTCAGTGTTTGCAGTGTATTCCTCACGTATTTTGGGGCATTCTGGTTCGGTGCATAAATATTTATGATTGTTATGTCTTCTTGTTTAATTGTTCCTTTTATTAGTAGATAGTGTCCTTCTTTGTCTCTTTTAACTGTTTTACATTTGAAGTCTAATTTTTTGGATATTAGTATAGCCACTCCTGCTCTTTTCTGGTTGTTATTTGCATGAAATAACTCTTCCCAACCTTTCACTTTCAACCTATATTTATCTTTGGGTCTAAGATGTGTTTCCTGTAGACAGCATATAGAAGGATCCTGTTTTTTAATCCATTCTGCCAGTCTATGTCTTTTGATTGGGGAATTCAGTCCATTGACATTTAGAGTTATTACTGTTTGGATAATATTTTCCTCTAACATTTTGCCTTTTATATTATATATATCATATCTGACTTTCCTTCTTTCTACACTCTTTTCCATGTCTCTCTCTTCTGTCTTTTCGTATCTGACTCTAGTGCTCCCTTTAGTATTTCTTGCAGAGCTGGTCTCTTGGTCACAAATTCTCTCAGTGACTTTTTGTCTGAGAATGTTTTAATTTCTCCCTCATTTTTGAAGGACAATTTTGCTGGATATAGGAGTCTTGGTTGGCAGTTTTTCTCTTTTAGTAATTTAAAGATATCATCCCACTGTCTTCTAGCTTCCATGGTTTCTGCTGAGAAATCTACACATAGTCTTATTGGGTTTCCCTTGTATGTGATGGATTGTTTTTCTCTTGCTGCTTTCAAGATCCTCTCTTTCTCTTTGACCTCTGACATTCTAACTAATAAGTGTCTTGGGAAACACCTATTTGGGTCTAATCTCTTTGGGGTGCGCTGCACTTCTTGGATCTGTAATTTTAGGTCTTTCATAAGAGTTGGGAAATTTTCAGTGATAATTTCTTCCATTAGTTTTTCCCCTCCTTTTCTCTTCTCTTCTCCTTCTGGGACACCCACAACACGTATATTTGTGCGCTTCATATTGTCCTTGAGTTTCCTGATACTCTGTTTGTATTTTTCCACTCTTTTCTGGATAGTTTCTGTTTGTTTTTGGAATTCAGATGTTCCATCCTCCAAATCACTAATTCTATCTTCTGTCTCTTTAAATCTATCATTGTAGGTATCCATTGTTTTTTCCATCTTTTCTACTTTATCTTTCACTTCCATAAGCTCTGTGATTTGTTTTTTCAATTTTTCTATTTCTTCTTTATGTTCAGCCCATGTCTTCTTCATGTCCTCCCTCAATTTATGATTTCGTTTTTGAAGAGGTTTTCCATTTCTGTTCGTATATTCAGCATTAGTTGTTTCAGCTCCTGTATCTCATTTGAACTATTGGTTTGTTCCTTTGACTGGGCCATATTTTCAATTTTCTGAGCGTGATCCGTTATCTTCTGCTGGCGTCTGGGCATTTAGTCAGATTTCCCTGGGTGTTGGACCCCACAGGTTGAAAAATTTTTCTATGAAATCTCTGGGTTCTGTTTTTCTTATCCTGCCCAGTAGGTGGCGCTCGTGGCATATGTTTGTCTACAGGCTCCACCAGTAAAAGTTGCTGTGGGTCCTTTAACTCTGGAAAACTCTTGCCGTAGGGGAGGTTTGGCAGCCAAAGCATCTTGGAAGAGTGCCAGCTGGCCCGGGGGTCCGAACACGGGGAGGGTCACCAGCCGCCGCAGCACGGGAGAGTGCCCGACCGAATTTCCTAGTCGGCCCGGGGCGCCAAGTGTGGCGGAAGGGCGCCAGCTGTGCAGCCCGGGAGAGTGCACTGTTCCCATCCGGACCGGGGAGTCACGTGTTTGGAAGGGACCCCCTGGTCACCGTTCTCCGCAGTCTGGAGATTTTCGACCCAACTCTCTCAGTTGGTGCAGGGGGCCTCGTGTGGTGGGGGCGCCAGCCTGCCCAATTCTGCCAGCTGGCCTGGGAAGGAGGAGGGAGGGACTCCAGCCGCTTGCCGTCCTGCCCAGGAAAACTCGCGCCCCTCGGTGATCTCACCGGAGCTGGTTCTCCCAGACAGTCAGCCGTTCCAGGATGGGGTACGCCGTCCCTTTGATCTCCGTCGTGGCTCCAGGAGCTGCTCTGTATTGTCTCCACTCCCCCAGTAGCTGTTCTGGAGGAGGAAAGGTGAGGGTGGCAAGGCTGTCG
The DNA here is from genome assembly GCF_023851605.1 of Tamandua tetradactyla. NCBI lineage: Eukaryota > Metazoa > Chordata > Mammalia > Pilosa > Myrmecophagidae > Tamandua > Tamandua tetradactyla. The sequence goes on along the minus strand of NW_027518403.1, from coordinate 523,855 downwards.
AGGCTGGTGGCGAAAGAGACGGTGAAGGCGGAAGAGGGCACCGTGGTGGTTGGAGAGCCGCCGGAGCAGGAGGGGGAAGAGGGGAGAAAGAGGGAAGAGGAGGGCGGGCGGGTCGGCTGCTGCGGGGCGTGGGCGCCATGCGGCGGGCCGGTGGACAAAGAAAGGGGAGAGGAGGGCGGGCGGGTCGGCTGCTGTGGGGCGTGGGCGCTGTGCGGCGGGCCGGCGGACAAAGAAAGAGGGGAGAGGAGGGCGGGTGGGTCGGCTGCTGCGGGGCGTGGGCGCCGTGCGGCGGGCCGGCGGACCCGAACCGTCTGTTTTTGATCCCCCACAGATCCATCGACATCCAAGGACCCACACCTGACATCATTTGGACCCCTTCCCACCTGTGGAATCTCTGCCCCAACAATCTGTTTTTGATCCCCCACAGATCCACTGGCAGTCACAGACCAGCACTCGACATTGTCGGGACACCTTCCTGCCCATGGAACCCCTAGCCCAACCATGAGCTGAGTCCATGCTGATCCACTGACAGACAGTGACCTGCATGCCATATCCTCTGGACCCTCTCCTGCCTGTGCAACTCCTGCTCCAACCATCCAGCTTCAAGACACCACCCAGGCACCGGCAGCCACGCTCACAGACTCAATGTCATCTGGATGCCTTCCCTCTCCAGAACCCCTGTCCCCACTGTCCTATTCTGAGCCCCCACAGATCCAATGGTAGCCACCCACTCACATGCGACATCCACTCAACCAACCCCTGCCTGTGGAAACCCCTTCCCACCCATCCATCCTAACACCCCCACTTACCCACTCTCAGCAGCAGATCTGTACACGACAGCTGTTGGACCCCTGGCCAACCACACAACCCCTGCTGCAACCGGCCAACTTTCAGCCCCCACAGATGCACTGGCAGATGCGGACCTACACTAGTCTTCCCTTGGACCTCTGTCTGCCTGCGGACACCCTGTTCTAACTGTCAATCACCGAGTCCCCACTTATCCACTGGCATCCTCAGAACTGCATTCAACACCCCCGAAACTCCTCCTGCTGGTGGATGCCCTGTCACCGCCCTCCAGATTGGAGTCACTGCCTGCCCTATGGATTTTGGATTCTATGTTTCCATAGTTACATGAGACACTTTAATAAATTTTACATTTATGAATATTTCCTGTTGATTCTGTTTCTCTAGAGTACCTTAACTAATACGTACATATTTTGTATGGAAATTAATCTGAACTTAATTTTATATTTGTAATCCTATAAACATTAAATTGCATTTGGATTGCATTTAGGTGTCTATCTGCCGCAAGGAATGAATGCCAACACTTCTTACGGGTTCATATCTCTCAGAGGCATCTCATGGTGGTGACTTTATCTTCTGAAAATTCCAAATGAAAGTAGATTACAGCACAAAACACATATGGAATCTCTACTTTGCACCCCAGTTCTCATTACTAAAGACAAATTTAAAGGAAATAATTACATAAAAAGAAGAATTTAGGAAAACTCCAGGGAAATTTTGCTCCCTTCAGACATATATCAAGAAATCTATGACAAATTAAAAAAATAATACAATGCTCATAATTTGTTTGCTTATTCTAGAATACTTAGTCCATGGTACTTATGTTACTTCAGGAATAGTTTATGTTCCTTAAACCAACTATGTAAGTGGGATTTTCCCATAAACAAATATATTTTGATGGCTTATTTACATGCTCAAATTTGGGATATTATACTTTTACATCTTTTACCAAGGTAACCTAAAATAATAAGAGAAAATTAAGTAAACCATCAGTTATAACATCTTTGAGCTAATTACACATGTTTGTGTTTCCATTTGAAATAGTGTATCCTTGGAATATCATGACTGACAAGTCCCTTTCTCTCCCCAAAGATCAATTATCTAGGTTTCAGTCTCCTGATCCCATTCCTTAGCAATTTTTGTGGAGTGTCTTTTACGTTTTTGTTCCTGAGGGTTGAGCAATAGTGCGACCACAGTGTAGAAGTTGAAGAACTCACCACATTTTGGAGCAAAGTTGTTCTTAGGGTCTGTGAAAGCCATTCCCACTGACCCATAAAACATGAACACCACAGAAAAGGTAGGAAGAGCAGGTGGAAAATGGCTCTCTGCCTTCCATCCTCTGATGTAACTTCCCCAGTGGCTTGAGATGTGAAGCCATAGGAAGTTAGAATCAACCCTCCCAGCACGATGGTGAAGAGGACAGCAAAAATCGTTATCTTCCAATTGTTGGAGGAAGTGTCTCTGCAGACCAGAGGTATGAGCACTAGCACCTCACTGAGAAATCCATCCACGTGTTGGTGGGCACAGAAGGAAGCAGGAATGTGATGGATGATTGGATCAGGGCCATGTTTACCACCTTCCAACAGGGAAGAGGGTACATGATGATGCTGTATTGCAGTGGCTGGCAGATGCAATGCAGCAAAGGCTGTCACCATCAGCAAAATACTTTCTGTGACAGCAAGACAGAGGAACATGCAGAGCTGGATGACAAAGTCTGTGTGGATAGTCTTGTCTGGTCTCCAAAGACTTGACAATATCTGAGGCATGGTACTTGTCATAAAGCAGAGCTCCAGAAAAGAAAAATTTCTAAGAAAGGAGTACATGGGTGTGTAGAAGCAAGGGTCTGTGCAAGACAGCAAGACAATGGTCAAGTTTCCTAGGATGATCATGGTGTAAAAGATGATGAAAACCCAGAAGAGAACCATTTCTAGCTGGGGCCATTCATAAAAGCTGGGAAAGATGAAACCAACTGGGAATCTCTTGCTGCTCATTCCTGTGGCATTTTGACCTTGGAGTACAGACATAATTGCAAATAATTTTCTTTAAATGGTTTTGTAGAAAAGCTCTATTGCCATTTCTTTAGAGAAGGAAAACATTTGTTTTCCAGGAAGTCTTGGGGCACTGGGTATTTGAATATTCCCCCTACCTTAAGAAAATATGATGGAGCTTCTAGCTTGCTCTTGGCCTGTGATCAGAATGAAAGCTGACCATGGACCACAAGTAACTAGACTAAAAAAAAAAGAAAATATGATGTAATCCATCTTTTATAAGGCCATATTGTTTGCACCAAAAACAATTTATAAGAGACACTCTTTGTAGTTCATTTCTAAGTGTTCATTTATAACATCTCAGTGAGATCCTCACAATTACCGTAGATCGCTTGTATGTTCTTCCTAGATTGACTAGCTACCCTAAGATATTTATAGTGCAATGTTTACTGTAAAATATACCTTTCAAATATATAACACCAAGGGTAAGAGAGTATTATTCTGCATTGTTTGTAATGTTACTAGGAACATGTGAAATAGATTATTCTGAAAACGAGAACTTCTTGCTCTCACTGGTTTGTAAAACAGACACTGCACAGTGAGGCCTGGACATAATACCACATTTTTGAGAGAAGAACCCTGGCAGAGAAGACATGCCAGTTTTTAAATGATGCAAATCTAGGTTGGGTACCCGTTTCTTTTAACTTAAATAAAATAATTTAAATGTTAGTGTAAGGCTGGCAGATGCCTCTATTCCAGAACTTTTAAAACCCCTACACCAAAGAAAAACAGTGGGTTGGGGTGGGGGGCAGGGGGGTGTTCCCCACTGAGATAGTTCAGTCATCTAATCACAGGCCATAAAAACAGCAGTGTTCCCACCTAGGGGTTTTAGGAAGTTGCTTTTGCATTTCACTCAAAAGCAGCCCCAAATCAGCACACTCAGCTTTGGAGAGCTATATTATTTAACCTAGGGCATCTTGTTTTCAAATTTTAAGAGTATTTCAATTATAAAATGCTTTACTTTGTTAAGTATACACATACATTTATTAGTTTAACTTTTTTAAGTTAAAAATATGTCATGGGTTCAGGTTTCCCATATATAATGAAATAATAAATCCATGCTAGTGGTGTTATGTGACAAGTTGTGAATTAAAATTAGACTGAAATGCTTTTAAAGATTTATCTTTTTCATTTTATAAATTCATTTTATGAACACAATAGGTAATTTAAGATATATGAAAGAAATAAAAGTTATTTGTAATCCCATCATCACATTTAATACGGATTATAAATATATAATCCGTATTGGTTTCTTATTTTCAGTACGTTTTGGTTAATAAATAAGGTATATACTCATGTAGATATAGTGCATAGCATATATTACATTAAACAATATATAACCTATACAGTTGGAATCAGGCTGTATATTCCTCTAAATTTACCTAAATATTAAATTTGTTTAAATGTTATTTATTTGAGTGCCATCTTGTGTTAAAACACATTTTAAAAGACTCCTCTTTTGAATATTTTTAAAAGTTTCATAATATTCCTTCTTAGTAAACCTTATGTAATAATTTTCCTCTTATTTTGAATGTAGGGTTCCACTATTTTTGCTAATCTAAATAGACACTGAAATGAATAGCTACTTGAAAAACTCACATATCTATGAGTATATTTTACATTCTAAAAAGTGTACCTTTTTGATTAGTTGTTCAGCCAATTATCCATCAAAGATCTAACATAGCCATATACCACAATGGCAGTATTTGGGAGCATCTTTTCTACTTTACTGTAACACCACTGATAAGCATTCCTTTATCTTCTCTGCATTTCAGTAAATCAAAGAGGGGAACCCATTATAGCTTTAACCTGTACTTTGATCATTAATATATTCTTTTGTATTTACTGTTCTTCTTCAAATTCTTCAGTAATATGTTTCCTTGTGCCAAGTTTCTTTTTTTATTGATATGCTTATCTTATGATTAATTCACAAGAACTTATATATTAAAGAATTTAAGCCTTTGATTTTTATGTGGCCCACATAAATCCCCCATTAAAAAAACTCAATATGGTTTATGTCTTTTTCTTCTCTTTAGAGAGTATTTTTCCTTTATTCAAACTCTAATTTATTTTCCATAGCATTTCTTCATTGTCTTAATTCAGAGTTTAGGTACATCTGTATTCATACTTTTATCTAGTTTTTCTTTTTGATATAGTTCATTTTTTATATCAAAATACTTAATTTGAATATTTTTAGTGCATAATAGGATATAAAATTTATTCCTAACTAGGAACTAAATTTTGAAAGTATTTTTCTGAGTAATACCTTTTCAGTTCAATGACCTGCAGTGCAATTTTTCTGCTAGTACTTTCCAAGAGTGAGCATTCTGCTAGAATCATGTCTGGAGCCATGCCTTCCATTCCCATGGTTATGGCCAAATTAACCCAATCTCTCTCTTTTTCTTAATTATATTTGTTCTGGATTATGGTACTAGAAACTTCTAGTGTTTTCTTAAAATAGTATTTAATAGATTAATATGTAGTTGTTAGCTCTAAATGGGTCATAGCTTCATAGGTTGTTTTTGACTAGGGGATATAATATGTCACATATATGAAATAATCAAACTTTAGGGTCATATTTTTTTCTTCATACCATACCTCCCACCCCTCCCCTTTAGGGTCATTTTTAAACATACAGTTTGCTAAATACATCTTCATGTCTTTCAGTATGAGTGGGTTTAAAATTCACTGCTATGATATGAGAAATGAAATAGTGCATAATAAAATTTTTTAGCTAAACAATTATAAAGTCAGTTATCATGTCTGTTATACCTTCTACTCCTCCTCCTCTGACCCCTCTCTCAATATTTAGGGATTTTTAAGGAATGCCTGTTCTGACTTTTTCATGTTGAGGAGGGGTGTCCACATAAGGGATAGGAGGGGGTAATAAATCAGTAATCTTGGAGATGGTGGTCCCTCTGGGTTTCAGTATTTACTGACCTAGAAACCTTCCAGGAATTACAGATTCCAGGAAAGAAAACAGTGCAGTAAAACCTTTATAGAGTTTCAGTTTGAGCCCTAGGTGTTCTTGAGTCATATACAACAGAGAAAATAGGATTTAACAAGCAAATATGACTGCTGAATCACTATATTTATGTGTCTTTTAGCCTTCAGTGTTGGAGCAAGTAGAAGGAAAAATCTGAGTTTTTGGAATGGTAGCACACTACAAACTCTGGGATCTGTTCAGTAAATACTTGTTCAAGTATGCTTTTAAAATCGTTTCTTTCTTTCTTTGCTTTGCATATATGTTATATTTTACAATAAAAAACATTTTTAAAATGTCAGTTATTTGAGGGTGTCAGTGTGTGTTTTAACATACAAATTCTGCAATTAATTTATAGCAAACCTGAGACTAGGCATCTAAAAATGCATCCTGCTATATGAAGTTCTACAGAACACGATACAAATGCCTTTCAAGTTCAGGAAAATTGTATGGCTTCTGAATTTATGAAATTCTGAAACTTTCTATCTTCAATTTTTAAACTTTTCATTTCAGAATTATAAGCTATTTACCTGTGATGGGAATCAGCTCAGTAGCAGAGTTGAGCAAAATCTAACCCTGCCTCCATGGGCTTCACCTGGATTTGAGGTCTCACCTCAGGCTTCTCCACCCAGCCTGACTTCCCAATCAAATACATGGTATAGTGTAGACATCAGGTGGTGGGTCAGAAGGGTGCAACTACTATTTTATTTCCATTTAGGAAAAGAGAATAAGGAGCACAGGAAACCTCTGGGGAATTATAAACTTGCTAACATTTACCTGCTGGTCAAAATTTGTGAAACTATAGGGACTGAAAAAATACTTCTCTTATTTTAGTAAATTAATTGAGCTATCACTTTTTTTCAGTTGACACTTTTAGTTTACAAATGAACACAATTAAGCAATTGATTTAATATGATAAAATAACTTTATTTATTCACTCCACAAATGCTCAGTGAGCATCTGGTGTATTCCCATCCCTATGCTAGTCTAGGAGATAAGATAGTGATAAAAGAAAATCTGAAAGAATTAAGATAAAAAACATTATTTTTCAGTCTGCAATAAATTGCATATAATATATAACTACAAATGGAGGACATTAAAGATATCAAAAATGTTTACAATGGAGAAAACAGATTTTAAAATGAGATTTTTGTCTTTAACAATGAAATAGAAGATTAAAAACAACCATGTTTTTTCCCCTCAAGCATGCAATAACTAAATAAAGGACTGTAAAACAATAATTGTTGTACTATGAAAACCTGTGCACTGCATATAAAAGGTCTAAAGGGCTTTCAATACAATTGAAAACCAGTTTTTTAAATTGAAAGTCACTGAGTGATAAAACAGAACACATTTCTTTAAAATGTAAAATACTTTCACTAAAATCGTACATGAAAAGTAAAAAGGAAGAATGACACATAAGAATAACACAGCAAGTGCACAATAGAAATGTTATACCACAGTATATAATAAAAACATGATGAAAATTGTTTTCCTTGAAATATAAATGTAATAAAATACATTTCTGTGAAATAAAACCCAAATTATATATATAATTGGTAAAGTAGTAATATAAGACAAAAACAGATTAATATTGAGCCACTGACTTTTTATTTTCCTCAGAAAATATTTTCCTCAAAAAATATGTGGCAGACAAAATTATGAATTGTGATTCCCATGGTGAAAAATACAGCTACAATAATAAAATAAATCAAATGAAATTTAGAAAACCCTAGAAATCTGGGCAAAAACATAGTCATTTACATGGAGGTAAATATCATTGTGATCTCTGAATTTTAAGAATGTTAAATGATAGAAAAAATAGAGCAATATTTATCAATGTTTTAGTGTAATATATTCTAAAAAGTTTTTTCATTCTGCAAGTTTCAATGAAGAGGAGAAGGAAAGTCAAATGTGTGATATTTTGGGAAGTGTAACTATGTATTTCATAAGAAAACTGAAGACAAACTTCAGTGCTCCAAATTGAATAAAGAAACTATGTTAGAAAGATTTATGGTGGGTCTTAGGTTCATTTACTAATAACACATGAACTATTTCTAAATATGACTAAATAAATGTAAATATCATTAAGATAGAATATAAATGTTACAAATAATGCCAATGTGGAAATAGTAATACTGTATAGCAAAGGAGATTGCAGGGGTTGGAGAGAGATCTGGGAATTTTTAAAAATGACTACCCCACCCACCAATATATACAAGCTTTCTTTTCTTCTGTATCTCCACAAATCCAGTACCTTTCTTAGGAAGCAATTCATTCACAATTTAAAACTGATTAATCTTTTACTAGAGATAAAAGTATACATATATCATTAAAGTAATTATGTTTAAAGATTTGCTTTCCAAAATTCCAAGATAAATAATAAAACAAAAAACAAATCCAATGTAACACAAGCAAGGTGATAAAATGTAATGCATTAGTTTTCTTTTTTTGGATGGAATAGTGCAGAAAGGTATAAAAATGGAATAAGTAGACATTTAAGTATATTACTAGAACTATAAAAGTAACCAAAAGACAAAAGTGATGAGCTTTCAAATACATAACAACACATAATAACATAATTAGTTATACATAGAAATACAAGTAAAACCAAGAAAGTGAACCAAGGAAGCATACCAGAAATAAGATGCCACACATGGTCTGAAGCCTATTTATGCTATACATAATGGAAATGGAATAAATACACATATGAAAAGGGAAAAAATGTTACAGCATGTTAGATACAGACTCCATTATAGCTGAAATGTCATGTTTATTTACGTCCTAATGCATTTAAGTAGATTTGGACACAGGAAGCTGTTTGTACCTTAGCTTTTTCTTTTAGTGAGGATAGAGACATTTTAATTTTTCTAAGAAATTTCTAAGAATAATTCTAAGAAAAGTGTAATTCTCTTTTCTTAGAATTGTCAGAAACACCAGAAGCAGTATGAGAATAATCAAACTGCTAGTTCATATTGAGATTTCCTTAAATCTGTTAATTATTTTGAGTAAAATCTACATGTTTACAATGTTTATATTTCCATCCTTTATGTCCATTTTTAGCGTGATAATGCCTCATTTCAGATATCACACATTTTGTGGACTTTTATTTTTATGTTTGTTGTGAAGTTTGCTTTTTGGAGGGGATTTAACTTTGCTGTATTTTATAATCGGTTAATCTGGCTTAGAAGTAAGTTTCTGATTTACTTTAATAGGTATATTCCTCATTAAAATCTTATCAGGTTGATTTTTATATTTTTATTAATAATAATATACTTTATAGCAAATTTCTCATTTAATCCTCTAAACAATGCTATGTAATTGAAATTATTACTGTTAAAGATAAACCCTTCTGAAGTCTGCCCTAGCTTACCTCCTCAAGTTGTCTTTGACTTTTCCATCTTACTCTGTGCTCTTCCAGGTATATTATACCTCCTCCCAATTGGGGATCATGTTATTTTTTTTTTTTACTATAGAGTCCTGGTAATTGCTATCCTACACCTCACCATACTTCCTAGATTACTCCTTCCACCAAAATTTACTGTCTTGGCTACATCTTCTTCAAGCTTCAGAGCAGCAGCTGAACTCTAGACCCCACCCTCCCTAAGTATTAGAACGGAGGCCAGACTCTGCTATCTCTGGAGCACAGGCTCAATTCCCTTAGAACAGTGGGGTGGCAGCCAGACTCTCCTCAATCCCCAGGTAATATACTGCACCATATATGAAGCTTGGGGCAGAAGAATTCTTCCTAAATATGTAAGGCGTGCTTTCTGAGAGCTCAAGAGCAAACTCACCCTTTCCACATAAATGGATGGGCCCACTCTCCAGGCCCAGGACGTCTGTTTCAGACTTAGCTTCCACGGTTCTCTGTCTGAAGTCATTTTTCCTACAATTTGTCCATTTTCTTCCCTTTTGTTCCTGGATGGCAGTGGTTCAATTCATACAGATCTTGCAAAAATACTTTTTGGTTTCACATGTACCATACAGGGATCCCAATTGACAGACAATAGAACTTTCCACAAATCCTTCCTGGATAACTACATTTCCAATCCTCATTCACATTGAAATTGCTGGTTCCATGTTCAGTTAAGTTCTCATGTAGGGCTCTATTCTCTGCTGACTCACTTTCTAGAATCTCAGAACTTTCCAGGCCATCAACTTCTGGTTTCTTTGTAGTCAAGAGTTCAGGTCGCAGCTTATCCCTTTCCTCACACATTTTACTATGAGCTACAAGGAAAAGCCAGGCCATACTTTCAACCTTTAATCTGGAAGTCTCTTCAGCTAAAAATCCAAGTTCATCATTTTCAAATTCTACCTCCAAGAGACATCAAGAATCAATTTTGCAAATTCTCTACCACTTTAAAATAAGGGTCACTTTTCTTCCAATATGCAACTATACAATCATGATTTCTGTCCAAAGCCTCATTGGATGTACCTTTAATGTTCATATTTTTATGTACAGTCTCTCCAAAGCAATCTAGGCCTTTTCTAACAAGTTTCTCACAATTTTTCCAGAATTTTCCATGTATTCATTTATAAAGTTGTCCCAGCATTTTTGGTATTTGCAAATCACACTCCACTTCTATTTTTTTTTCACATGGGCAGGCACCAGGAATCGAACCCGGGTCTTCTGGCATCGCAGGCAAGCATTCTTGACTGGTAAGCCACCGTGGCCTGCCCACACTCCACTTCTTGATATCAGAATCTGTTTCAGGTAGCTAAAGCTGTTGGAATGCAATATACCAGAAATGGGTGGCCCTTATAATGGAGATTTATTAGCTTACAATTTACAGTTCTTAAACTGGAAAATGTCCTAACTCAAGACTTGAACAGGACAATACCTGAACTCTGAAGATAGGCTAGCTTCCTGGACTTCTCTGTCAAATGGGAATGCACATGGCCAATATCTGCTTGTCGTTTTCTCCTGAGTTTCTCTCTTTTAGCTGATGTTTCTCATCTTATTTGGGTTTGTCCTTGCCTTTCAGCTTCTCTACGGGTTCTTTCATGACCTTCTCTCAATTTCATGTTTTCACTTCTGTGGGTGTTTTAGCCTCTCATAAAGGACTCCCATAAGCTGATTAAAACCTACTTTGAACGAGTGGGGTCACATCTTAATTGAAATAACGTAAGCAAAAATGTTCCACCTCAAAGGCCTTCACCTACTGCAGTGGATTAAAAGAACATTGCCCTTTCAGAGTTACATAATGGCTTAAAACTACTGCAAATTCTATTCATAATATTATCCCAAAGAATAAAAGAAAATGAATAATTTTTTCAGCTTTATTCAGTGTACTTATATTACTGTGCCACAGTCAGGTAGTATTGTGCTATCATCAATTTCTGAAGTGTTACAATCAATCTTGTTGTGCAATCTGTATTCCTTCAGCACAAAATCCCCAATCTCTACCATTTTTCTATCTCCTCATAACCTGTGTTCTTAAATTCAACTCTCAATGTTAATTTATATTAATGAGACCATACAGTGTTTGTCCTTTTGTATCTGGCTACTTTCACTCAGCATAATGGCCTCAAGGTCATCCACATTATTACATGCTTTATGACTTTATTCTGTCTTACAGCTGTGTAATATTCCATTGTATGTATATACCACAGCTTAGTTAGCCACTCATCTGTTGATAGACATTTGGGCTATTTCCATTTCTTGACAATCATAAATAATGCTGCTATAAACACTGGTGTGCAAATGTCCATTTGTATTCTTGCCTTCAGTTCCTTTAACTATATACCTAGTAATGGGATGGCTGGATAATACAGCAATTCTATACTTAGCTTCCTGAGGAACCACCAAACTGCCTTCCAGAGCAGTTGCATCATTTTACATTCCCACCAACAATGGATAAGTGTACCTCTTTATCCACATCCTCTCCAGCACTTGTCATTTTCTGTTTGTTTTTTTATTTAATGTCCATTCTAATGGGTATCAGATGACACCTCACTGTGATTTTGATATACTATACCAGTTAATAGCTGATGATGTTGAGTAATTTTCATGTGCCTTTTAGCATTTGTATTTCTTCCTCCTAGTGAGGAAGTAACAACACACATACCCCCACTTCCTGGCTGAAGATGCAGAAGTAGAGAAGAACTATCCTCAACAAAAGGGGCAATTCTTCAGAGGTGTGATTGTGAGAGTAGGAAAGAGACAGTGCTTTGATATGTGATGAGTTTAAGGGAGGGTATTTATTTCATGGGAGGATTTCCTATGGGTTTAAATGCCAAAGGAAATGATTGAGGAACAGAGTCTGGTACATAACAGTTGTCCATTAATATTCAACAAATAAATTATTGAATTAATTAATAAATGGTAGATATTAATGTAGAACTGAATATATGAAAATCTTGAGAAAGGAGACAGAGGTAAAGGAGAAAATGGGGAAAGATTGCCTTTAGATAGAAAGCAAGAAACCTGCTTTCTTTTAAAGAAAGAGAAGTTGAGAAAGCTTATGATATATCATCTACCACTATTATTGATTTTTGTAGAAATGAAATCACCTGCTGGGACTAATATTATAAATCAGAGTTTGGGATGATGAATACTAGAAAGAAGGAAGGAAGGAAGAATGAAAGAAAAAAGAAAGAAAATGCTAGAGATTTGAGAAGACTGAAGAAGCTTTGAGGTATGTGTTGCATGGGGTGGGGTGGGAAATGGGGCTGGAAAATTAGGCCAGCATGGAAAGATTGTTAGAGTATTAGTTTGAATATGCAGCATATTAGAAATTGTGATATTTTGTATTATCAGTGATGCCAATCTTCCCATTTGTGTAACTTTTTTTTCAGCATTCAGCTTCTGATGGAGTTATCTGTATCCTTAGAATAAAGCCAAGGTTTAGTTAAGTACAGAAGTGTAGAGAGTATCCAGCGGAGATTTTAGAATTCAAATAATACTTTATTAATCATGGAATTCCAGCTTGGAAGAGGGTGGATCCTTTGGTAACTTACAAGTAAAAAAGAAGCCCCAATAATTAATGGGGAAGAGAATACAGAAAAATCTGGAAGACCAGAGGGAACTAGACTGAGGAAAACAAGAAGGGAAGAAGTGTGGTTCAGTCACTCACTTCAAAAAGATCCAGAACCCAGACCTCATAGTTGAAAGGAAGGTCCTTTGCGTATGGTGTTAGCAGGGCAATTTCTTTTCATACTGGACTGTGGGATGGATGTTGGAAACAAAATAAAAATGAGTATCATTTCATCATTATCTCTGTGGTATGGAGGTGATGTTTGTGGATGGCAGGTGGCCTATCGAGCTTGAATGCATCTCAGCTCTTGGAGACAGTTCTGTTTCTAAAACTGGTAAGCATGCAGATAAATACCTATTTTATTCTTAGCATAGATTTAAATCAAAGGAAAAGAAACAACTAAAGACATATACTTTCTCCATAAAAAAGCAAATCATATGTTCCATTTCCCATCACCTACTGGTTTGTTCTATATTGACTTATCTCCAGAAATTTCAATTCAATACACAGCAGTGATTGCATTTTTTATAGAAAAGAAAGAATTAAAGTACTTATCATTAAGTCTCATATTTTCCCAAGTAATTTATTAAAGAAAAAGCTAATAAGTGGTCTGTGATTAGTATACATTTTCCCACAGGTATGAGAATATTAATTTCTCTATTTTCTGAGAAAGGTAAAAGTGTTCTCATTTTGCTACCAAGGAAAACAGTCAATAATACCAAGATTTCTTTATGAGTTTTTTGCCCCCTCCTTCCTGAGCTTAAAGAGAGTTTCTTAAAGTGATTTCTTTAGACAATTTCATTTAGTCTTTCTCAATTTTGGGTGGGGTGTATCTGTTCTTTGTTCACTTTAGATAACTGCAACACATAATTATCTAAAGTGAAGAAAATAAACACATTTCCAATGTCCTGATACAGCCATTTTACTATATTTACTTTTTAATTTACTCTATCTGTTTTGTAAAAAACAAGAAATGAAAACAAATTGGGAGATGACAAGGGGCATTTGTTTTATAGTCTGTTTTTTCACTTAAGAAACTATTAACATGTTATGTGTAATTAAATGTTTCCTACAATCTGCTGTTTGATGGCTACTTTCCACTGTGTGGATGAGCTGTAGTTTATGCATTAAATCTCATACTTGTGAATATTTACACAGTTGCCATACCTATTTTAGAAGCCAAAAACATTCTTGTAGATAAACCCTTGTCAAGTGCAAAATTTTATCACAACGAACAGCCCAGAGAAATGGAACAGATGTATCTATGGGACACATGAGGTTAAGGTTTTATAGTTCATATTGACTTCTAGAAGGTCTTTATCCATTTAAATTCCCAACTGAAAATGAAAGCGTTCTTTTATACTCATTGTCTGGAAAAAAATGGTTTTTAACCATTTGTCTTAATTTCCTCATTGCTAATGCAGTTGGTTTAAACAGTGAGGATTTATTGGCATAGAGTTTTGAGGTTAGGAGAAAGTCCAATATCAAGGTATTATCAAGGTGAAGCTTTCTCCTGAAAAACTGGGGCTGGTTGCCAGGGATCCTTGGTCCTTGGTGTTTCTGGCACATGGCAGTGCACATGGCAGCCTCTCTTGGCTTTTCCTTTCTCTTTTGGTTTCTAGTGACTTGCAGCTTCTGGCTGCTCCTTCTGGGGCTTTTTCCTGTCTGACTTTCTCTCTGCTGATAAAGCACTCCAGTAATCCAGATTAAGGCCCAATCTTTTGTGCCACACTTTAACTGAAGCAACATCTTGAAGAGATCTTATTTACAATGACCCACACCCACCCAAAAGTATTAAATTTAAGAATATTTAAATTTTAATTTTGTGTGTTTGGAACACACAACTCCAAAGTGCCATACCAATCATCCTAAACATTTTTAATATGTTAGGGTAAAAGCATTCTATTGTAATTCATAATGCTTGATTAATGTAAACCTGAGTGATTTCATATATTCATTTTGTGATCCATACAATTTTTCAGACATGCCTAAATATACCTTTATTATTTTTCTTTTGTTAGAGGTTTTCCTAAGTGTTGAGGATTTTAAACAACTTTTTTCATACATCAGACTACTTTTTATTGACTTATTGCATGGTATTTCAATTTATGATGCTTTTAAAACAGACTGTAATTACTTTACATCAAACTAATTCATAAAAGTGATAACACATGAAGTCATTCCAATGAGTCAAGGATTTGAAACTGTTTCCCTTAGTCCTCCCTACAGTCTTCTTGCCCAAACAATCACTGGTCCACTATTCTGATTCTAATTGTTCTCACCATATTCCTAAATAAAATAACAATTCCTCTATTTCTTTAACCATCAACTTTGGACAGTAGCTACTGTTGTCCCTCTGTGCTGTATGACAATTTATTTTACCTATAGTTTCCCCTTTCTTCTTCCTCTTAAAGGTTGTTGGCTATAACATTATTTTTTCTCCTAACATTAGTGAACTGTGTTCCTTTAATTAATATGCTTACACCTTATACTGGTTTGAAAGCTTTATGTACCCCAGGAAAGCCATGTAATTCTAACGCAATCTTGTAGGAGCAGACCTATTGTTGGGTGGGACCTTTTGATTAGGATGTTTCCACAGGAGATGTAACCCACTCAATTGTGATTGGGACCTTTTTTAAAAATTTATTTATTAATTTAAAAATTAAGAAACAAAACAAAACATCAACATACATAATCAGTAATTCACAATATCATCACTTAGGTGCATATTCATCATTTCTTAGATCATTTGCATTAATTCATAAAAAGAAATAAAAAGACAATAGAAAAAGAAATAAAATGAACACAGGAAAGAAAAAAAAAGACTATACCTACCATACCCCTTACCCCTCGCTTTCATTGATCACTAGCATTTCAAACTAAATTTATTTTAGCATATGTTCCCCCTATTATTTATTTTTATTCCATATGTTCTACTCCTTTGTTGACAAGGTAGATAAAAGGAGCATCAGACGCAAGGTTTTCACAATCACACAGTCACATTGTGACAGCTGTATCATTATTCAATCATCCTCAAGAAACATGGCTGCTGGAACACAGCTCTACATTTTCAGGCAGTTCCCTCCAGCCTCTCAGTTATGCCTTGAATAACAAGATGATATCTACTTGATACATAAGAATAACCTCCAGGATAACCTATCAACTCTGTTTAGAATCTCTCAGCCATTGACACTTTGTCTTATATCACTCTTCCCCCTTTTGGTCTAGAAGGTTTTCTCAATCCCATGATGCTGAGTCTCAGCTCATTCCAAGATCTCTGTCCCACGTTGCCAGGAAGGTCCATACCCCTGGGAGTCATGTCCCATGCAGAGAGGGGTAGGGTGGTGAGACTGCTTGTTGTGTTGGCTGGAGAGAGAGGCCACATCTGAGCAACAAAAGAGGCTCTCTTGGAAGTGACTCTTGGGCCTAAATTTTAAGTGAACTTGACCTATCCTTTGCAGGGTTAAGTTTAATATGAACAAACCCCAAGACTGGGGTCTCAGCCTATAGCTTTGGTTGTCCACACTGCTTGTGAGAATATCAAGAATTCAACTTGGGGAAGTTGAATTTCTCCCCGTTCTCACCATTCCCTGAAGGGGGCTCTGCAGATACTTTTCCCCTCACTGATTGTGATTGGGACCTTTTGATTAGAGAGAGATGTGATCCATTCAAGGGGAATCTTTTTTTTTAATTTATTAATTTAAAAAATTAACAACAAACAAAAACATTAACATATCATTCCATTCTACATATATAATCAGCAATTCTTAATATCATTACATAGTTGCATATTCATAATTTCTTAGGACATTTGCATCAATTTAGAAAAAGAAATAATAAGACAACAGAAAAAGAAATAAAATGATAACAGGAAAAAAAAAGATTATACATACCATACCCCTTACCCCTCACTTTCATTTATCACTAGCATTTCAAACTAAATTTTTTTTAACATTTGTTTCCCCTATTATTTATTTTTATTCCATATGTTCTACTCATCTGTTGATATGGTAGATAAAAAGGAGCATCACAATCAAGGTTTTCACAATCAGAGTCACATTGTGAAAGCTATATCACTGTTCAATCATCATCAAGAAACATGGCTACTGGAACACAGCTCTACATTTTCAAGGGGAATCTTAATACGTTTTGTGGAGCTCTGTATGAAGAGAGTAACAGGCAGAAATCTTAGAGTTCAGACCTAAAACAGAGAGCAGAGAGACAAACCCAAGACACAGGTGTTTGGAGATGCTAAGCTAAGACATGAAACCCAGAGTCTATCCAGGAGAAGCTAAGTGAGGAGCCATAGATTCTTAGGGTGAAAGCCACTGAAAACAGGAACTTAGTGAGCCATCTGAAACTAGAAGCTGGGAGAGAAGGGCAGCACATGACATGATGTTCCTTCAAATGTGACAGAGAAAACCCAGATACTATAGGAGTTTTCTCAGAGTCAATCTATCTCTTTCTGGATGCCTTAATTTGGACATTTTCATGGTCTTAAAACAGTAAATTTGTAACTTAATAAATCCCCTCTGAAAACACGAGACCATTTCTGCTATATTGCATTCCAACAGCTTTAGCAAACCAAAACTTGCCTACATTTCATTTTCAAATATTTTATTCAGTATGTAAACTCCCCTCTGGGTAAGATGAGAATTTTTTTAATCCCCTTTTCTCCTCCCTACTGGAAGCTACATTCTTCCTTTTACAAATTGTCAAGGATGTTGGGAGTTGTACATGTCTTCACTTGTGTATTATAATCACAGTAATGTCTTACATGTGTCCATGAAAATCAGTAAGCAATCCCTGTATTATTATACCAAAGTAAATATTCTTCACTGCTGAGCTAAGCATCCCACTAGGAGAATATTCCCTTTCTTTAGATATTCTAGAAACAGAATATGCCTAATATCAATGTCTTGATTTTAATTTAGCTTAAAATTAAAAGGTGCTCTTTTCTTATTCTGAAATTTTGGGGAAATGTCTCAGTTGAGTCACCAAAAATAAGGTTATGGTGTTGTTTCAATACAAATTTATAGCATCTTATAAAAATATTCCTCCAGTCTGTATGCACTGAGCTTTTCAAAATAAGAAATGATTGTTGAATTTTAGCAATATTTTTTGATATATATATATATCAAGATAACCATTCCTTCTTAAAACAATTATGCTAATAACATTAATATCAAACATGTTGCCCTATCCTTGAATATACTTTACTTAATTTACAAATGCTAAAGAACTATTTTCCTCTTGAATACTTAAACTTGGTTGCTTAAAATAAATCTACCTTTGTAAGGTTTTCATTTTAATGATATGCTATATTTATAAAAACAATCTGTTAGTGTATTAGTTTTATTTTGCTGCATAACAAATTACCATAAAAGTTCACATCTTAAATCAACAAAAATATCTTATTTCCCACAACTTCTGAGGATTGGGAATTTAGGAGTGCCTCAGCTGACTGGATCCCTCAGGAGATTGCAGTCAAATTGTTGAGGATGCTTTCTTCTGAAGACTGAATTTTGGAAGAAAAATGGGCTTCAAGCTCAGTCAAATTGTTGTTGTCATTGCATGGACCACTTTAAAGAGTTTTTTCCTACACAGCATCTTGTTTTCCCCTGATTAAAAGATATAAAAAAGAGGAGAGAGACTGCAATAGAGAGACAGAAGAGAGAAAGAGAGAGAACCCACATTGGAAGCTTTAGTCCTTATCACCTACTCTCAAAGTGCCTGACCAACTTTGTATCATACACTATTGATACATTTGGTTACACAAACCAGCCTTGGCAAAATGTGTAAGGACCCTATAAAAGAGTGTGAGTACTTGCAGGTGAGACTTGTGGGGGTTTATACTGGAGACTGGCTATTGTAGGAAGCAATGATTCTGTAACTATGCTTTGGAATTGAAAAAGGGAAGGAAATTTAGCCTTATCCCTCCTTCCTGGCCTTCCTCACTCCCTTCCTTCTTTCCTTCCCTTCTTCCATCCATCCTTCCTAGTGCTTTGTTAAACTAAAATTGCACACTTTTGCTTGATATAATTAAAATACATACTTTTATAATTTTTCCATGCGTATTATTTTGAAACCTAGTAAGCCATTTGATTAGTAAACAGAATCAACAGGAAATATCTGAAAATAGAAAATTTCTAAAACTGTCTCATGTAACTGTGGGAACGCAGAGTCCAAAATCCGTAGGGCAGGCTGTGAAGCTGAGGACTTCAATGGAGGGTCTAGAAGAACTCCACAGGAGAGGCTCCCCAGCTGAAGCAGGAAGGGAGCCTGTCTCTTCTGAATCCTCCTTAAAAGGCTTCCAGTGATTAGATTAACCATCACTCATTGCAGGAGACATTTCCTTGGCTGGTTACAAATGGAATCAGCTGTGGATGCAGCCAACGTGATTGTGACTGAATTCTAAGAAATGTCCTCACAGCGACAGACAGGCCAACACTTGCCCAACCAGACAAACAAGTACCAGCACCTGGCCAAGTGGACACATGAACCTGACAGTGACAAACCCTATACCCTGACAATTTCATTCCTGGGAATTTATCAAAGGTACATGAAAGCCAGGTCCACAGAGGGCTTTCCACAAGAATGGTCACAGCAGTATTGCTCATGACAGACAAAATTGGACACTACCATATTTCCATCAGCAGGAAAATGGATGGATTGCAGGATTCCCATGCCATGCTCAGCTGTAAAAATGAGTGAACTATTGATAAGGCAACGACATGGAATAATCTCAAAAACATTTTGCAGAGTGAAAGAAACCAAACCTAAGTTTATTTTCTGCTGGATTTCCATTTTTCAAGTTCTAGCACAGGCAAAGCCAATCAGATCTGAGCTAACTGGAGGAGAGAGAAGCCTCAAAGCCAATGCACTCAGCTAAAGCTGCCACCTGACATGGCATCTGTTCTCACCCAAAATGACAGGAAGCAGGGAGCTGAGAGAGCTGCACCGCTTGGTGGGCTCTGGTCACACAGCCTGAGGACTCTCGCCAGCCTACCAGGCCTCAAAGACCCCTGTTGGCCTGCTCCTGCCCAGTGCCTCTCCTGCCCAGACTTCCCCCTCAGGCTAGCCCTCCCTCCACCTCAGCCCACTACTGGCTCCTAGGTGTCAGCACTGCCATGTAGCAGAAATTCGCCCTGCTGTGCCCTACTCAGCCTCCACCCTCAACCCTCTGAGGTGCCTGGCAAGGCCAGCCAGAGCATCCCACCATGCACGGTGGGTGCACTGCCTCAGCCGTGGCCCTGGCTGCTACAGGTGTGCCACAAACTTATCTGTGGCCTTGCTGTCATCCCACCTGCACAGCTTCCACAGAGCACCACCTGCCTCAGCTCTAAGACACGATGGCCTGAGAGGGCTGGCCGGATGCTCCAAACCCAGCCCCATGCCTTGACTGCTCTGCCCTGCATCTCTGGATAGGGTACCCTCCCCATCCCCAGCCAGTCACCACTGTTCTTCCAAGAGCCACAGTGGTCCAGGCCATGCCTTCACACCACCTGCCCCTCCACCTGCATCATCCTTACCCGACACCCTGAGTTTCCAATAGTGTCTCCACTCTCACACCTATGCAAGGCCCACACTCACGAGCCACAACACCCAAGGCAGCCTCTGGGGGCCTTGGGTGTGTGCATGGAGGGGAGATGAAATGGGCCTCCAGAGAACCCCTCCACCTGCTGCCCAAGAACAGTGACCTTGCCCCATTGTGGAACAGGACTGCACGGGAAAAGCATGGGGAATGGGTCAAATGAGGTTGAGAAATGCCAGGATGACATCCCAGTTCTACCCCAGAGCTCTCACGGACCCACAGAAAGCCTGGCCTGCTTCCCCCTCCAACCTCGACCTCTGAACCCATAAGTCTGCGGAGGGCTGGACTGCAGGCAGATGTACTTGAATAGACAAGGGCCTGGGTCTCCACCACCTGAGGCTTTCTCCCCTTGGAGAGCAACCCCAAGCACAAACACCCCCAAGCAAAAACACTGGCAGCTGGGAGATAAAACACCATGTTGACCTTGGCCTCTCAGTGTGGCATCCCCACCGGTGCCTCCAGGGGCTCATCTACACTTTTGTTCTGCGTGCCATACAGCCCTGAAGTAACACTTACCAGCAGAGACTCTCCAGAACCAGCCACCAGGGCTGGGAGTTGCTGCCCAGAGGAGTAGGGAGGCATGAGTATGCAGCAGCTGTGAGAAGTAGCTCACCTGATAAAACTCCTGCAGCCAGTTCTTCTGAAGGCTTGCTGGCTGGAAAGAAGAAAAAAGTGAAAAACCATTAGACACAGAAAATGCCAGACAGCTGTGCACAGACCCACCTGTACAAACATCCTCCACAAGGGGGTACCCCAACCTGGCAAAGGGCAGCCCCTGGACCCTGCACCCCAGCCCACTGTCACCCACCTTCCAGGCACAACTCAGGCACCTTGTCTCAGGGGCATGCCATGGGACCCTGGGGAGGAGGATGTGGCAGAGGGAGGGGGGACACCTGGGGGGTGGTTAACAGGCACAGGGACACTCGGGGTTCACCATGCAGACCTTAGGGGGGTCACTGCAAGGACCCTGGGGGAGAATGCAGTGGGGGACCAGGAGAGGGGTGTCACACTGCTAACCCATGTAGGAACATGGTGGGAACCCTGGGGGGGATGGATACCACAGAGACACTGGGGCTGAATGCATGGGGACCGTGGAGGGTGGACACCACGGGGACCTGGGAGTGGATACCATGGGGGACCTGGGATGGACACCATGGGATCCATGGAGGGTGGAGGCCACAGGGACCTGCAGTCGACTCTGTGGGGACCTGGAATGAAGGGATGGGGACTATGGAGGGTGGACACTGTGGGAACCATGAAGGGTGGACACCATGGGGACCTGGCATGGATGGTGTGCGGACCTGGCAGCAGATACTGTAGGGACCTGGGGTGGGCACCATGGAAAACACAGAGGTTGAATGCATGGGGACTGTGGAGGGTGGATGCCACAGGGATCTGGGGTGGATGCTGTGGGAACCGTGGAGGGCAGTAACCATGGGGACCTGAGCTCGACACCTTGAGGACCTGGGCTGGATGCTGTGGGGACTATGCACGGTGGACACTGCAGTGACCTGGGGTGGACATCCTGGGAACCACAGAGGGTGGATATCACAGGGACCTTGGCTCCGAACAAGGAGGATGCACCCACTGGAGAAGGGAAATGTTCAGAGTCCTCGTCTGCCCACTGGCACGGTGGGGCCACCTTGGAGGGTGGCAGCAAGGACGTGGGGGAAGTAGTGTCAGGCAGTGGGCACCTGTGTGTGTCTCTGGAGGCCCCAGGAGGCAACAAGGATGTGCTTTTCCACAAGGCCCTGCCCTGGCCAGCTACCCCTGGGAAGCTGGAATCCCTGGCTCTGTGGTGCTTACAAAGCAGAAACTTCACACACACCATGAAGGGGATTATTCAGGAGGGGGGTGGCATTCACGGGGTCAGCAGTAAATGTCGGGGCTTTGAGGACAGAGAAGCCCCAGCCCTGCTGAAGGGATTTGGGCCTAGGGCACCTGGTCAGGACTTCCCAGGCAGTGACAGCATGTGGCACCCTGCACAAGGGAGGACTGCCCTGCAGCTGGGGCAGCTCAGCCTCGTCTGGTCCCTGTCACTCCACCCTGGGCTGCAGGGCTGCCCACCAGTGCCCGCCATGGACTGCTGGCCCTGCCCAGGCCAAGAAGCTGGGAAGAAGACTCTGGGATGTGCGTGAGGAGACCTCAGGATGGGACCTCGGCACTAAAGCCCACTTGAGCACCAGCCCCAGGTGGGACAGGCTCCAAGTACCTGAGATGTAGGTGGGTCCTGGAGGCCCCTCGGGACAGACACACAGCCAGAAGCCAGCAAGCAGGTGTCACACCAGGCAGAAGGCCAGGAAGTGACCATCCATGCATCTGGGAAGCCAGGGTAGCACCAAACTCAGTGCAGCCCACTCGGCATCAGCACCAGAACCAGCACTAGCACCTACCCCTCCTTCCTCCTCTTCACGCACAGCAAGAACCAGCAGACACCATCAAAAGATAAACTACACAACTGAAAAGGGGCACGGGATATGAACACACTCAGAAGCCCACAAAGAGAGGCTCAGCTCACCAGTCACTAGGAAAACACAACCCAGACCACAAGAGACCACCTCATACCACTCGGATGCCCATAACCATCATCAAGAGTTAACCTTTAAAAAAACAATGACAACAGCAGGGAAACCCCAGATACTGTGTCAACACGAGGGACACCCAAGTCAGTAGGCTAAGCTCTTGATCCTGAGGCTTACTCTTGTGATGCTTATGTAGGGAACAGAGAAGCTTAGCCTACCTATAGGCATACCTACGAGTTACTTCGGGAGGACCTCTTTTGTTGCTCAGATGTGGCCTCACCCTCTTGAAGCCCACCTCTGCAAGTGAAATCATTGTCCTCCCCCTAAGTGGGACCTGACATCCAGGGGTGAAAGTCTCCCTGGCAACGTCGGAGGTGACTCCAAGGATGAGCCTGGCCCTGGCACCGTGGGATCAACAATGTCTTCCAGACAAAAATGGGGAAAAGAAGTGTTAACAAATAAGGTATCAGTGGCTGAGAGTTCAAATAGAATTGAGGGGCTCCTCTGGAGGTCATTCTTAGGCATGCTGCATTTAGACATTGCTACCTATCATACCTTACCAAACCCCAACCAAAACCATTCCTGCCAATCCTAAACAACATCTCGGACAACACATAAAAATAGACAAAGGTTCCATGCACTAGGGTAACTTTCAGTAACCTACAACCTCCAGATGAGTCCCTGGATGAGAGAAATACAGAGGGCCCAGCCCTTCCAGAACATCAACTCGTTCCTTCCATCCCCCTACCCATATTATCAACAGTCCCTTCCAACAGTGGAACAGTTAAAAAGGGCATAGCCCTAAAGAGTGGGAGGAAGACCAAAGATGGAGATTGAATTATACAGAGAAGGTAGGGTTTAACAAAGGAGTATGGCTGCAGAATCATTAAATCGATATCCCTTTTGGTCTCCAGTATCTCAAGCAGCCAGAAGTAAAAACTTCAAATTGTGGAACTGTAACCCACACCAAAATCTGAAAGCTGTTCTACAAATGTGCCGTGAAACTTACTGCTCTTTTCTATGCCACATTTCTCAACAACAACAATGAAAAACAATGACAAGCCCTGGCAAAGATGGGAGAACTGGAACCGCGTGCAGCTGCTGCGGGGACCTGTGCAGCAACTCAGGAAAGCAGTAAACAACTCGCCTGTGCCAGCACCCCACTCCCAGTGTGCGTGCTCCAAGAGCTGGAAAACCACCGAGAACACCTGCATGTGGTAAGCCCTGCAACTCCCTCCACAAGGGCCGCACAGTGGGGACCACGTGGGCGCCCACCACGGAAGACCTGCACACAAACGGGGCCAGCCATAGGACCGGGCGCTGTCGCGCCACCAAAGGAGCAAAGGCCTGACGCATGGGAGAGAAGAGGACACGGAACGAGGGATGTGGTCAGCTCCAGGTACTGAAGCGCCCAGAGTAGGGACATCCTAGAGACAGGGGCAGACTGTGGTCGCCAGGCCTGGGGGTGAAACGGGGTGACTGCGGGGTGGCAAAGTGTTCTGAAGTAGATTAATGCAATGGTGGCGCCAGTTTGTAAAGACGCTACACACCACGGCGTAGTAGGCTTTAAACGGGCGCTTTTACGGTATATAAACTGCATCTCAGTTAAAGATAGGTAAAAAAGAAATTTAAGATATAAATTTGCACAGCATTTAAGTAAAACGGGTTAAGAAAAGGATGAAGCAAATGGAAGGGGGGGGTTAGTTTGGGGTCCGGGCTCCAGACTCCAGGGTCGTATTCCCGGGGCCATATCAGGGACAGGTTTTCGGTATCCAAGGGGCCCACGGGTTCTGGGTGGGGCAAGGGGCCCAGAATTCGGGCTGTGAAGCGGCACTCGGGGACAGAATTCGGGGTTCAGAGCTCGCCCTCGTCCGCCATCCGACGGCGGCAGGCACTCACGTGGTCCAAGGCGAGTCCATGTTGGCGGTGACCAGCAGGACGGCGGCGCCCTGACGGCCGCTCAACCCGCCCGGGCTCTTCGGCGCTGCCCAGCCGGTTTCGGAGGCAGCCGCGGGGCATCAACTGTGACTGGGGGCGGCCCCGCAGCCATCGCGGTGGGCGGAGGGCCGGGGCTGGCGCAGCTGGCGCGGAGCGTTTAGATTCCTGCAGGGTAACTTCTGGCAGTCGTGGCCACCGCCTCCTGCTGAGTGCAAGTCCCGCCCCTCGGAAGGCAGGGACCCTCCTGGGTGCTCCCGTATCCGTCAGTCAGAACCCTTCGCGGGACCTGCCCCGCCCCGCCCCGCCCCACACGGTGAAGAGACGCCCTTAAAGGGGCCGCGCCAACGGGCGCCTGAGGCCGGGGAGCTGTTCTGCAGCCCCGATTCCTGCTTGTGAGACTCCGGGGAGCAGAGGACCAGGCCGTGAGGTCAGTTTGGCGCAGGGGGCAGAACCTCTTGGTCTCCGCGCCGGGGAGTGGGGGGGGGGCGGTGGGGAACGGCCCGCGAGGGGTTTGATCTGACTGACAGGCGAGCGCCGAGGGGCGGGGCGGGACTTGCACTCAGCAGGAGGCAGCTGCGGCTTCCACTGCGAGAAGATTCCCGGCGCGGAGACCAACAGGTTCTGCCCCCATTTAAGGCTCGCTGGCTGCAGTTTTGTCCGCTGCCCCGCGCAGTCTCTCACCTCGGCAGGCCCTCAGCGTGAGGCGCAGTCCCACCGGGTGGTCCGCGCGGAGCCGTTAGGCTCCGGCAGGGAAACGGTTAGGGCAACTTCTAACCGTCAGCGCCGCCGCCGCCCCACGCTGAGTGTAGGTCCAGCCCCGCCCCTCGGAAGGTGGGGGTCGGCCTGGGCGCGCGCTTGTCAGTCAAATCGAATGCCTCGCGGGCGGTTCCCCACCGCCACCCGGCGCGGAGACCAAGAGGTTCTGCCCCCTGCGACAAACTGACCTCACGGCCTGGTCCTCTGCTTCCGGAGTCTCACAAGCAGGAATCGGGGATGCAGAGCAGCTAGCGGGCCTCCAGCGCCCGCCGCACACGGCCCCTTTAAGGGCGTCTCCTCGCCGCGTGGGGCGGGACAGGGCAGGGCACCCGAGGGGTTCTGACTCATGGACACCGGAGCAACCAGGACGACCCCCGCCTTCCGAGGGGCGGGACTTGCACTCAGCAGGAGGTGGCGGCCACGACTGCCAGAAGTTTCCCGGCAGGAATGCAAAAGCTCCTCACCGGCTGCGCCAGCCCCGGCCCTCCACCCACCGCGATGGCTGCGGGGCCGCCCCCAGGCGCGGCTGATGCCCCGCGGCTGCCTCCGAGACCTGCTGGGCAGCGCCGAAGAGCCGTGGTGGGTCGAGCGGCCGTCGGGGCGCCGTGGTCCTGCTGGTCACCGCCAACATGGACTCGCCTTGGACCACGTGAGTGCCTGCCGCCGTCGGATGGCGGGCGGGTAGTGGGGGGTGCGGGCCGCAGGGCCCCCGAGCTCTGAACCCCGAATTCTGTCCCCAAGTGCCGCTTCCCAGCCTGAACTCTGGGTCCCTTGCCCCACCCAGAACCCGTGGCCCTTCGGATACCGAAAACCTGTCCCTGAATATGGCCCCGGGAATAGGACCCTGGAGTCTGGAGCCTGGACCCCAAACTAACCCCCCCCCTTCCGTTTGCTTCTTCCTTTTCTTAACCCGTTTTACTTAAATGCTGTGCAAATTTATATCTTAAATTTCTCTTATACCTATCTTTAACTGAGATGCAGTTTATATATCATAAAAGCGCCCGTTTAAAGCCTATACCGCAATGTTGTTTAGCGTCTTTACAAACTGGCGCCACCATTGCATTAATCTACTTCAGAACACTTTGCCACCCTGCAGTCACCCCAGGCCTGGCGACCACAGTCTGCCCCTGTCTCTAGGATGTCCCTACTCTGGGCGCTTCAGTACCTGGAGCTAACGGCGTCCCTCGTTAGGTGTCCGCTTCTGTCCCGCGCGTCAGGCCTTTGCTCCTTTGGTGACGCGACAGCGCCCGGTCCTATGGCTGGCCCCGTTTGTGTGCGGGTCTTCCGTGGTGGGCGCCCACGTGGTCCCCACTGTGCGGCCCTTGTGGAGGGAGTTGCAGTGCTCACCACGTGCAGGTGTTCTCGGTGGTTTTCCAGCTCTTGGAGCACGCACACTGGGAGTGGGGTGCTGGCACAGGCGAGTTGTTTACTGCTTTCCTGAGTTGCTGCACAGGTCCCCGCAGCAGCTGCACGCGGTTCCAGTTCTCCCATCTTTGCCAGGGCTTGTCATTGCTTTTTCATTGTTGTTGTTGAGAAATGTGGCATAGAAAAGAGCAGTAAGTTTCACGGCACGTTTGTAGAACAGCTTTCAGATTTTGGTGTGGGTTACAGTTCCACAATTTGAAGTTTTTACTTCTAGCTGCTTGAGATACTGGAGATCAAAGGGGACATCGGTTCAATGATTCTGCAGTCATACTCCTTTGTTAAACCCTACCTTCTCTGTATAATTCAATCTCCATCTTTGGTCTTCCTCCCACTCTTTAGGGATATGCCCTTTTTAACTGTTTCACTGTTGGAAGAGACTGTGGATAATATGGGGTAGGGGGATGGAAGGAACGAGTTGATGTTCTGGAAGGGCTGGGCCCTCTGTATTTCTCTCATCCAGGGACTCATCTGGAGGTTGCAGGTTACTGAAAGTTACCCTAGTGCATGGAACCTTTGTCTATTTTTATGTATTGTCCGAAATGTTCTTTATTCTTTTGTATATGTATATAGCCAGGAAATGAAAGAGTAAATTCTAAGAATGCTTGCTATTCTTTTCTTTAAATTATTCAAATCCTATAAATTCCTAAAAATCTAGGTGAATTCTAATTTCCAAAAATTTCTCTGGTTATTTCCATTTATCCACCCACCTCTCTATCATTTATTGGAGACTGGCTCTTTGTTGCTAGTACTGAGTATGCAAATACTACTCAGATGTGGATGATGCTCTTTATAATGTTTATAATGTAGAGAATGCTGTTTGGTCACCTTTGTATAGAAAGGACATCTAAATCATATTATTTCCCACAACTCCTATCAAGTTGTAGTAAACAGTGGCTTTCAAACTTTATGACAACTTCCATAATAAGAAATAACATTTTGTATCAGATTCTGTGCACACACTTATATACACATGAATACTTTTTAAAAAGCTGAGCATTTCAAGAAACTTCTTAGGGTGACCTCTGATATTTTCCCTTTCATCTTTTTACGAAAAATAAAGTTGCTGTTTTCAACCTATTTTATTAATTTCATGACTCACTAATGGGTTGTAACTCACAATTGGAATAAAATGTTATTAATGTCATCATCCTAATTTTACAAATTAGAAAAACAGTGCACACAGAGGCTAAGTGAGTTGGCCAAATTAGAGTTGATAAGTGGAAGTGTCAGAACGGGAGGCCACATCCAGTAGTTCTCTCTCTTGCCTCTAAATTTTTACGGCATTTATTATATAGACAATTATCTTGGCAATTAATATGTAGTGGTTTTTGAAAGGGATTTTTATTGTCCTGAAATTTTATTTTAAGTTTTTCGATAATTACTTTGTCTCTTCTCATATTCTGAGCCTCTTGGCACAGTATCCACGTCTGCATTTCATTATAGCCCTCCTGGCACGGCCTAATCACTTATATAGAAGAGGGAGTCCATGTTAATTTTATTTGAGGTTAAATGCTGAATAGCATCTTTTGTAGGTTATCAGAAAGGGAAGAAGCTTTATTAATAGGTAAACTTGTGGTGAAGCCGTGGCCTCTGAAAACAATCTGCCTGGACTGCAATTCTCTTTTTGCAGTCTCCACCATTTACTAGTGGTGTGGTCTTCGGTAAGTTAGTTAACCACTCTGTGCCTTTGTTTCTTGCCTGGAAATTATGATTTATCTCGTAGGGTTGTTGTGTGAGGATTAAAGCACAGATTGCTTTACAATCCATGTAAAGCACTATGACAATGCTTGGTACACAGTAAGTCCCTCAATAAATGTTAGCTACTATTATTATTATTGATATCCTTATCAGCATTTCTAGTTTGCTCTATAGGTAGCTGTCATGGTCAGGTTCATGTGTCAGCTTGGCCAAGTGGTGGTACCTGTTTGTCTGGTTGGGCAAGTACTGGCTTGTCTGTTGCAATGAGGCTATTTCATAGAATTAGATCATGATCACATCAGCTGCATCCAAAGCTGATTCCATTTGTAAACAGCCAAGAGAAGTGTATTCTGCAATGAGTGATGCTCAGTCTAATCACTGGAAGCCTTTTAAGGAGGATTCAGAAGAGACAGGCTCTTTTCCTTCCTGCTTTGGCTGGCGAGCCTCTCCTGTGGAGTTCATCCAGACCCTCCATCGGAATCATTGGCTTCACAACCTGCCCTGCAGATTTTGGACTCTGCATTCCCATAGTTATGTGAAATGCTTTTATAAATTTTACATTTGCAAGTCTTCCCTGTTGATTCTGTTTCTCTAGAGAACTCAAACTAATACAGTAACATACAGAGAAATACCATCAGTTGAAAATTTAGCATCTTGAATATGACACTGATTGTGAAGAATTCAGCAGGAAAGGGAACTATTTGAAGCTCTGTTATTCTATTAAGAATGAAATGCTTCAGTAGTTTGTGGTTTGGAAGACTAAGACATTGGCATTTTTGTCTAATGAATTTTTTTACCAAGAATAGTAAAATTTTCTGGCAGGAGTTAAAAAAGATTTAGAAATTTATTGCTGATTCAATTTAAAAAGTTAATGGACAATAGCCTTTGGTGGTCCAGATTACAGGTAAATTTAGTGAACATGAAAATTGCAAACTGAGTTGTCTGTTATTAGGATATTGGATTATGATTTTAAAATGAGTAAATTTGCAATTCCATTTACCCACCTCACCTGCATTACTCTGTCTCATATTCAATAAAACAAATCACTTCTTCTCAGGACCTTTATGGTTTAACTTACTATATTAGGATTTACGTATTCATTATTTTCTTAGTACTTACTTATACCTTTTATTTTATTCTGGCACTTAATAGAACTTCTGTGCTTTCACTGTATTAATTAATTGAATCTTGGATAAGTTTCTATTAAATTTAAATTACTAGATGCCATCAACTACCCCTTTTTCTTGGTTTGAATGGAGTTAACAAACTTCTCATGTAGTCAGAGGAAACTCCTCAAATCATACCAGGCAAATGATTATCACATCCTTTGGCAATGTTCTTATAAAGCCCGTGGATAAACATTCTTGTACAGTATGTGGATAAAAAAGAATATTTCAGAAATAGAATTCTCTTTTATAAAAGGCAGCCATTTTTATATAGCTAGAATTTTAAAAAATCATGTTACATCTTAGTCTCTTGTATATTCTGTCAGCTACCTTAGAATCTGTCATATTTATTATATAGCTGCCAGTTGTCATTTCTCAAACATACATCCTGAATGAATAATATGTTAATCAGGATTGGCTAGGTGACATTTTCTTTTATGCAGTGTCTCTTAAGAGTGTGGATGAAGTCTTAAAATTAGTAAGACAAAAAATTATTTGTAAGTATCATCTTCTAGGATGTACATAATATTTATCTGTTTTACTTAGGTTGCTAATGCATCATTAGATGAGAAGATTGCCAAATTATTGCTAGAATTAAGCTGTATTTACTACAATGCTTATTCTTGGGAATTAAATCAGTCCTATTGATGGCATGGGGTCTGGTATTTCTAATTTTAGGGTTCCCTCTCCATTTACTTATTATTTATTAGAATAAAGTCAGAAAGAGTGTGACTTAGGAATGCAATTACATATGTGGGAAAAAGTTAGAGTTTCTAAGAAACAGGAGTGTAAAAATTCAGCCCCTAGAGCCTGAATGCCCACATGCAGGGCCTGGCTCTGCTACTTAGTACATATGTAATTTGGATCAAGTTTGCAAATCTCCTTGGGCCTCCATTTCCTTATCTGTTAATTGTGTGTAAGGTAGTACCTATTCCTACTGTTATTATTAGAATTATTGTGAGGATTAAATGACTGGTTATGTATGTAGAGGACAGAGCCAGACACTAATAGGTAACATATTGAGTGTTAACTATTATTATTACTATAAACAGAAAATTAGAAATACTAGTACTTATAAAAGAAAATTATGGTTGCTTTTAAATTCTAGTTCCTTCTCAACTACAGTATACTCTCAGAGGTATTTCAAGAGCAAGTGAAAAGGCCATTTAAAATAGGGAGTCCACCAACAAACATAAAGTCCTGACCCAAATTCCAACATTCATATAAAAATTATGGAGTTAAATACTTTCCCTGAATTTGAGAAATGTAGATATTCTTCCATTTATAAAAATAATTGATGAAATCCAAATCCTTGTGATGCTCTGTGAGGCCTGCATAGCCCTCCCCCCGTGTACTCACAGGTAGTCATACTGATATTGTTGTTGTGTTTTTTTTTCTCTGACAGCCAATTTTGTTCTTACCTCAGAGTCAGTGCATTTGCTGTCCCCTCTGCTTGGAAAGCTGTTCTTTCAGATTTTTGCCAGACTGGCTTCTTCTCATCATTTAGGTCACAGATAAAATATCCCCTTCTCAGAGAGGCTGCTCCTAAGTCTCACCAGTTGCTCATGTTCTCCCACTTTATGTACCTGTTATGTAGCACTTGTTACTACACAAAATTCTTATCTGTATTTATAAAAATGTAAACTTCTTGAGAGCAGAGATGTTCTATGATGAACCCTTACTTCTTAGAACATGGTTGTCTCAGTAAATACTTGTTGACTAGACTAGTGAATAGATAAAATAAATTGTCCTTTTCAACAGCCCTTTACTGATTTAATGCATTTTTTGAGTATTTCATACATTAGCTGCTGGAGGTGATTTTGCATTGCCAGTGTGCACTTCGCAATCTATTAGTAATATTAAGACATGTATATAAAAGAACTCTCCACAGACCTAAGGAAAAAGTAGGAATTAAAAATATCATGTAAAGGGAAAAATCTGGGTGCTAAGAATTTTGCTAGGTATTTCACACAAGTTATTCCATTTAGTTCTTACTCAAAGCTCTTCTGTTATGTATTATTATATTCATTTTTATAGAGGAGGAAAAGAAATTCAGAAATTAAATAATTAACATAGTTTCCTAGTTAGCTGGACTAAAATCCAAACTCCAAATCTTTCTTTCTGTATTAAAACTGAAAATTAACTTAGTTTCCCTGCCAACCTTCCTAAATGTGCTCCTCTTCTCTGTCAAAAACTGTGAAGGGTCTGAGTTTTCTGTATTTACAAACTAGCAAGTTAGCTGCCACAGTTTCATGGATGCTGGTGGACAACAAAAGGTGCCTGGGTCAGTTGATTTACTTAATGATTTATGATGCAGCAGACAGCATCTTCTTTATGTTCTTATGATTCCCCTTGTCCTGAAGTCCTGTGGGTGACACAGAGTGGCTTAAATAGGTGCTGCACACTCAGTGGATTTGTGTCATATTGAAAAATGAGATTATGGAATTCATATCTGTCATGATAGACTGCAGAAAGAATGTGCCCTTTGCATATCTTTATTATGTATATGATAAAGGAAGAAGTTCTGTTTTGGAGATTGGACATAAAAAATGTGCTGTCTGCTCTAGAGGGAAATACTCTCTCTTTCAAGGCTGTTCCATACAAATGTCCTTGAAAAGATAAACAAACAAAGACCAACAGACAGAAATGTGTGGTCTGTGAATTGTCACCCAACACCTTCCACTGGTGTAGCAGTAAGTGGTATCACTATATTTTTGGTTGCCTGAGACAAAAAGCTGGCTGTCATGTTTAGTCATTCCTGTCCTTCATTCATTTGTTCCTTCCTTTAACCTATTTTTAAATCCCCACTCTTCCTCACCACTTTGAATCAGTCACCAAATTGTGTACATCCTACCTTCTATCTCTTGAGCACATTGACTTCTTTGTCCAGCTGTTACCTTGATTTTGCTCACTGTCCCCTCTTGAGTAGATTTCTATAGTAGGTTCTTAACTGATATCTTCACTTCCTATTTTGCCTCCTCAAATCTATTCTTTAACTAGACCCAGACTAATCTTTCTTTTCTTTTGGTTTCTTAAAGTGTCACTGATTCCTCATTGCTTGCATAGTCAAGTCCAAAGTCCCTGACATGGCATATTAGGCTTTTTGTGATCTGGTCCCTGCCTTCCTTGTTTTCCAACAACAGTTCTGTAGTCAAACTGTATGCTACATTCATACTGTAGTAGCCTGTTTACTCACTTCAGGGTCTCTGAACACCTTTTTTCCCTCTGCTTGAGATGCACTTCCTTGTTTTTCATCTCTATCTCTTTTTCTCTTTTAGGTCTTGGTTTAAACATCAGCTCTTCCAACAAAACCAGGCCTCACTCTCCTTGTTCTTTCTGTGTCTACCTCTGTCTTGGTCCATGGTGTGCTTATTGTAATTTCCTTTTCTTTGGTCTTTCAGTTCCTCAAGTGCAAAGACTATCTTGTTTATTAGGTTTATCCCTAGGTCTAGCTCAGAGCCTACCCCTGAGATGACTTTCACAGCCATGTGATCAATGAGAGGACACATGACTCACAATGGAATAATGCAGTTGTGGACTGAGGGCTCCCAGGTAGTGGAGGACAAAGATGATATTTTAGCTTTCATTTTTATTTTCATAGCTAGGTATACTGTAGTGGGAAAATATGTAAATGTATTATAGTATTGCTTTCATTCCTACTCAGTTCTGTTGTAGAGAAAGAGTGGCTATCACAATTTTACATCATGTATTCTTAAGTTTTAAAGTATGAAAATGGAAGTTCAAATGTGTCAAATGTTAACTCCCCATCATGCATTGTGCTAGGATCTCTATACTCTTTTATAATTCATTTCACCTTTTTTTAAAAAATGCAATTTTACTGGTACATATTCCCATACCATATAATCATCCAAAGTGTACAATCAATGGTTCACAGTGTCATCATACAGTTCCACGTTTATGATCACAGTCAATTTTTAAAGATGTTCATTACTCCAAAAAAAAGAAAAAGAACAAAAATAAAAGTAAAAAGTAATACCCCAAACTACCCATCCCCCTACCCCCCCTACTATTTGTTCATCATTATTTTCTTACTCATCTGTCAATAACACTGGGTGAAGAGAGTATCCATAAAAGTATACAGTTATACTGTCATCTTCAAGAATCAAGGCTACTGGATTACAGTTGAGTGTTTTCAGGCATTTCCCTCTGGCTACACCAATACAGCAAAAACTGAAAAAGAGTATCTATGCAATGCATAAGAATAACCTCCAGATGGCCTCTTAATGTTATTTGAAATTTCTCAGTCACTGAAACTTTGTGTTATTTCATTTCTTTTCCCCCTTTTGCCCAGAAGGCCTTCTCAATTCCATGATGTCAGGGCCAGGCTCATCCCTGGGAATCAGGTCCCATATAAGAGGGAGAGCAGTGAGTTTACCTGCCGAGTTGGCTTAGAGAAAGAGAGACCACATATGAGCCACCAAAGAGATTCTCTGGGGGTGATTCTTGGGTATAATTATAATTGATCTTATCTTCTCCTTTGCAGGAATAAATTTCATAGGGGCAAGCCCCAAGATCAAAGGCTTGGCTTGTTACATTGACAGTACCCATTGCTTGTAAGTATATCAGGTGTTCCCCATTTTTTCCCCAGTCCCTCAGAAGAACTTTGCAAATAACTTTGAATCTTCTGACCAGATTATCCTGGATGTATCAGGTATTACATCAACTTGAACAAAGCAGGAAGCTCTCACTCCCTATTCAAGGTTCCATGTACTTATGGTATTTGAATAAACTGACCATATGAGTTAAATTAGATAGTGTGTTACCAAAAATATACATTTTGCACCAAATAAACATTTTTTCCTTTGATTTCAAACAGAAGTTGAAGTTTTAAAATAGAGTTAATGGCATCCTTTACCCTTTAGTCTGATTTCCCCCAGTCCTAACCAGATCTGCTTCATTCATATCACTAAGTGACATCTGATCTCTTTTTCAGCTTCTTTCACACTTGCTGTATAGAGTAATGCTGACTTTCACAGCTGCTGAACTCTGACCCTGAGTATCCGTTGTCACACAGATACCTGAAATTCCAGGGAATGAGCAGGTTGTAAACAAAGAGCTCATCATCTCAGAATTTATAAATAACACTTACAACCCAGGAATAAAGATAACTGCTGTAAGAGCTTACAATATAAGAACCTCTCAATATACCTTCCCCTCATAACCTATGCTCTCAAATTCAATTCTGAGTTTGCATATTATAATTAGCTTATATTGGTGAAACATTATGTCTTTTTGTTTCTAGCTTATTTCACTTACTATACTGTCCTCAAGGTTTATATATTTAGATTTAGATGCATGCCTCACAACTTCATTCCTTCTTGCAGCCACTTAACATTTCATTGCATATATATCACAGTTCACCCCTCCATTCATCAGATGATATACTGTTAGGCCATCTCCATCCATTGTAAGTCATGAATATTGCTACCTTGAATACCATTCTGTGAATGTCCATTTTTGTCCTGGCTTTCAGTTCTTCCAAGTATATACCTAATAATGGGGTTATAGGATCATATGGCAACCCTATATTTAGCATCCTATGGAACCACCACACTGCCCTCCAAATGGGCTGCCCCATTCTAATTCTCTACCAGTAGTGAATAGGTACATTTCTCTCTCCACATTTTCCACAGTACTTGTACCTTTCTGTTTATTTACTTTTATTTTTAAACATTTTTTTATTATGAATTATACCATCTATACCAAAAAAAGCAGTAATTTGCAAAGTACACTCCTACAAGCAGCTGCAGAACAGATCTTGTAGTTTGGTATGGATTACCATTCCATAGTTTCAGGTTTTTCCTTCTAGCTACTCCAAAACATTGGAGGCTAAGAGAAATATCAGTATAATGATTCAGCAGTCATATTCATTTGTTAATCCTATCTTCTCTGTTACAACTCCTCCTTCTCCTTTGATCCTTTTCCCACTCTATAAGAATCTTTGGGCTATGCCCTTTCTAACTTTTTCTTGTTGAAAACAGGTGTCAATAATATAGGATACAGGGATGGAAGATATTCTTGGAGAGGTTGGCCCTTCTGGGTTTCAGGACTTATCTAGCCTAGGAACCCTCTGGTGGTAATGGGTTTCAGGAAAGTAAACTTAGTACACAAAACTTTTATAGAGAAGATGGCGGCTTAGTAAGACACGCGGATCTTAGTTTCTTCTCCAGGACACCTACTAGGGGAGTAGAAACGATACAGAAAGCGCCCAAAGCCACAACAGAGATAAAAAAGACAGCGTACCCCATCCTGGAAAGGCTGGCTGGCTGAGAGAAGCAGCTCGGGTGAGATCGCCGAGGTGCGCGGGCCTTACCGGGCGGGGTGGCAAGCGGCCGGAGTTACTCCCTTCCCCCTTCCCGGGCCGGCTGGGAGAATTGGAGAGGTGGTCCCCTGAAACCAAGGCGACTGGCGCCCACACCACGCGCAGCCCCCGGACCAACTGAGAGAATTGGATCAGAAACCCCCAGGCCACGGAGAACGGTGACGGGTGGGGGAGGCCCCTTCCAAACCCGTGACTCCCGGGGAACGTGCACTCTCTCGGGCGGGCCGCTGCCGCTGGCGCCCTCCCGCCACGCTTGTTGCCCAGGGCCGACTAGGAAATTTGGACGGGCTCTTTCCCTGGCTGTGGTGACCAGCAACCCTCCCTGCGTTCGGACCGCGGCTGGCTCA
Organism: Tamandua tetradactyla; assembly: GCF_023851605.1. Taxonomy (NCBI): domain Eukaryota; kingdom Metazoa; phylum Chordata; class Mammalia; order Pilosa; family Myrmecophagidae; genus Tamandua; species Tamandua tetradactyla. The sequence goes on along the minus strand of NW_027518403.1, from coordinate 487,254 downwards.
AGCCGTTTCGGCTAGCGAACCCCCAGGACTAGCGAACCCCCAGGACGGCGAGAGTTTTCCAAAGTTTAAGGTCCCACAGCACCTTTTACTGGTGGGACCCGCAGACAAACGGGTGCCACGAGCGCCACCTACTGGGCAGGATAAGAAAAACAGAACCCAGAGATTTCACAGAAAAATATTACAACCTTGCTGGGTCCAACACCAAGAGAAATCTGAATAAATGCCCAGACGCCAGCAGCAGAAGATAACTGTCCACGCTCAAAAGATTGAGAATATGGCTCAGTCAAAGGAACAAACCAATAGCTCAAATGAGACACAAGAGCTGAGACAACTAATGCTGAATATACGAACAGAAATGGAAAACCTCTTCAAAAATGAAATCGATAAATTGAGGGAGGACATGAAGAGGACATGGGCTGAACATAAAGAAGAAATAGAAAAACTGAAAAAACAAATCGCAGAACTTATGGAAGTGAAGGATAAAGTAGCAAACATAGAAAAAATAATGGATAGCTACAATGATAGATTTAAAGAGACAGAAGATAGAATTAGTGATTTGGAGGATGGAACATCTGAATTCCAAAAAGAAACAGAAACTATAGGGAAAAGAATGCAAAAATTTGAACAGGGTATCAGGGAACTCAAGGACAATATGAACCGCACAAATATACGTGTTGTGGGTGTCCCAGGAGGAGAAGAGAAGGGAAAAGGAGGAGAAAAACTAATGGAAGAAATTATCACTGAAAATTTCCCAACTCTTATGAAAGACCTAAAATTACAGATCCAAGAAGTGCAGCGCACCCCAAAGAGATTAGACCCAAATAGGCGTTCTCCAAGACACTTACTAGTTAGAATGTCAGAGGTCAAAGAGAAAGAGAAGATCTTGAAAGCAGCAAGAGAAAAACAATCCATTACATACAAGGGAAACCCAATAAGATTTTGTGTAGATTTCTCAGCAGAAACCATGGAAGCTAGAAGACAGTGGGATGATATATTTAAAATACTAAAAGAGAAAAACTGCCAACCAAGACTCCTATATCCAGCAAAATTATCCTTCAAAAATGAGGGAGAAATTAAAACATTCTCAGACAAAAAGTCACTGAAAGAATTTGTGACCAAGAGACCAGCTCTGCAAGAAATACTAAAGGGAGCACTAGAGTCAGATACAAAAAGACAGAAGAGAGAGATATGGAAAAGAGTGTAGAAAGAAGGAAAATCAGATATGATATATATAATACAAAAGGCAAAATGTTAGAGGAAAATATTATCCAAACAGTAATAACACTAAATGTCAATGGACTGAATTCCCCAATCAAAACACATAGATTGGCAGAATGGATTAAAAAACAGGATCCTTCTATATGCTGTCTACAGGAAACACATCTTAGACCCAAAGATAAACATAGGTTGAAAGTGAAAGGTTGGGAAAAGATATTTCATGCAAATAACAACCAGAAAAGAGCAGGAGTGGCTATACTAATATCCAACAAATTAGACTTCAAATGTAAAACAGTTAAAAGAGACAAAGAAGGACACTATATACTAATAAAAGGAACAATTAAACAAGAAGACATAACAATCATAAATATTTACGCACCGAATCAGAATGCCCCAAAATACGTGAGGAATATACTGCAAACATTGAAAAGGGAAATAGACTCATATACCATAATAGTTGGAGACTTCAACTCACCACTCTCATCAAGGGACAGAACATCTAGACAGAGGATCAACAAAGAAATAGAGAATCTGAATATTACTATAAATGAACTAGACTTAATAGACATTTATAGGACATTACATCCCACAACAGCAGGATACACCTTTTTCTCAAGTGCTCATGGATCATTCTCAAAGATAGACCATATGCTGGGTCACAAAGCAAGTCTTAACAAATTTAAAAAGATTGAAATCTTACACAACACTTTCTCGGACCATAAAGGAATGATGTTGGAAATCAATAATAGGCAGAGTGCCAGAAAATTCACAAATACGTGGAGGCTCAACAACACACTCCTAAACAACGACTGGGTCAAAGAAGAAATTGCAAGGGAAATTAGCAAATACCTCGAGGCGAATGAAAATGAAAACACAACATATCAAAACTTATGGGACGCAGCAAAGGCAGTGCTAAGAGGGAAATTTATTGCCCTAAATGCCTATATCAGAAAAGAAGAAAAGGCAAAAATTCAGGAATTAACTATCCATTTGGAAGAACTGGAGAAAGAACAGCAAGCTAACCCCAAAGCAAGCAAAAGGAAAGAAATAACAAAGATTAGAGCAGAAATAAATGAAATTGAAAACATGAAAACAATAGAGAATATCAATAAGGCCAGAAGTTGGTTCTATGAGAAAATCAATAAGATTGATGGGCCCTTAGCAAGATTGACAAAAAGAAGAAGAGAGAGGATGCAAATAAATAAGATCAGAAATGGAAGAGGAGACATAACTACTGACCTCACAGAAATAAAGGAGGTAATAACAGGATACTATGAACAACTTTACGCTAATAAATACAACAATTTAGAGGAAATGGACGGGTTCCTGGAAAGACATGAACAACCAACTTTGACTCAAGAAGACATAGATGACCTCAACAAACCAATCACAAGTAAAGAAATTGAATTAGTCATTCAAAAGCTTCCTAAAAAGAAAAGTCCAGGACCAGATGGCTTCACATGTGAATTCTACCAAACGTTCCAGAAAGAATTAGTACCAATTCTCTTCAAACTCTTCAAAAAAATCGAAGTGGAGGGAAAACTACCTAATTCATTCTATGAAGCCAACATCACCCTCATACCAAAACCAGGCAAAGATATTACAAAAAAAGAAAACTACAGACCAATCTCTCTAATGAATACAGATGCAAAAATCCTCAATAGAATTCTAGCAAATCGTATCCAACAGCACATTAAAAGAATTATACATCATGACCAAGTAGGATTCATCCCAGGTATGCAAGGATGGTTCAACATAAGAAAATCAATTAATGTAATACACCATATCAACAAATCAAAGCAGAAAAATCACATGATCATCTCAATTGATGCAGAGAAAGCATTCGACAAGATTCAACATCCTTTCCTGTTGAAAACACTTCAAAAGATAGGAATACAAGGGAACTTCCTTAAAATGATAGAGGGAATATATGAAAAACCCACAGCTAATATCATCCTCAATGGGGAAAATTTGAAAACTTTCCCCCTAAGATCAGGAACAAGACAAGGATGTCCATTATCACCACTATTATTCAACATTGTGTTGGAGGTTCTAGCCAGAGCAATTAGACAAGAAAAAGAAATACAAGGCATCAAAATTGGAAAGGAAGAAGTAAAACTATCACTGTTTGCAGACGATATGATACTATACGTCGAAAACCCGGAAAAATCCACAACAAAACTACTAGAGCTAATAAATGAGTACAGCAAAGTAGCAGGTTACAAGATCAACATTCAAAAATCTGTAGCATTTCTATACACTAGTAATGAACAAGCTGAGGGGGAAATCAAGAAACGAATCCCATTTACAATTGCAACTAAAAGAATAAAATACCTAGGAATAAATTTAACTAAAGAGACAAAAAACCTATATAAAGAAAACTACAAAAAACTGCTAAAAGAAATCACAGAAGACCTAAATAGATGGAAGGGCATACCGTGTTCATGGATTGGAAGACTAAATATAGTTAAGATGTCAATCCTACCTAAATTGATTTACAGATTCAATGCAATACCAATCAAAATCCCAACAACTTATTTTTCAGAAATAGAAAAACCAATAAGTAAATTTATCTGGAAGGGCAGGGTGCCCCGAATTGCTAAAAACATCTTGAGGAAAAAAAACGAAGCTGGAGGTCTCGCGCTGCCTGACTTTAAGGCATATTATGAAGCCACAGTGGTCAAAACAGCATGGTATTGGCATAAAGATAGATATATCGACCAATGGAATCGAATAGAGTGCTCAGATATAGACCCTCTCATCTATGGACATTTGATCTTTGATAAGGCAGTCAAGCCAACTCACCTGGGACAGAGCAGTCTCTTCAATAAATGGTGCCTAGAGAACTGGATATCCATATGCAAAAGAATGAAAGAAGACCCATCTCTCACACCCTATACAAAAGTTAACTCAAAATGGATCAAAGATCTAAACATTAGGTCTAAGACCATAAAACAGAGGAAAATGTTGGGAGATATCTTATGGATCTTACAACTGGAGGCGGTTTTATGGACCTTAAACCTAAAGCAAGAGCACTGAAGAAGGAAATAAATAAATGGGAACTCCTCAAAATTAAACACTTTTGTGCATCAAAGAACTTCATCAAGAAAGTAGAAAGACAGCCTTCACAATGGGAGACAATATTTGGAAATGATATATCAGATAAAGGTCTAGTATCCAGAATTTATAAAGAGATTGTTCATCTCAACAACAAAAAGACAGCCAACCCAATTACAAAATGGGAAAAAGACTTGAACAGACACCTCTCAGAAGAGGAAATACGGATGGCCAAGAGGCACATGAAGAGATGCTCAATGTCCCTGGCCATTAGAGAAATGCAAATCAAAACCACAATGAGATATCATCTCACACCCACCAGGATGGCCATTATCAACAAAACAGAAAATGACAAGTGCTGGAGAGGATGCGGAGAAAGAGGCACACTTATCCACTGTTGGTGGGAATGTCAAAGGGTGCAACCACTGTGGAAGGCAGTTTGGCGGTTCCTCAAAAAGCTGAATATAGAACTGCCATACGACCCAGCAATACCATTGCTAGGTATCTACTCAAAGGACTTAAGGGCAAAGACACAAATGAACATTTGCACACCAATGTTTATAGCAGCATTATTTACAATTGCAAAGAGATGGAAACAGCCAAAATCTCCATCAACAGAAGAGTGGCTAAACAAACTGTGGTATATACATACGATGGAATATTATGCAGCTTTAAGACAAGATAAACTTATGAACCATGTAATAACATGGATGGACCTAGAGAATATTATGCTGAGTGAATCCAGCCAAAAACTAAAGGACAAATACTGTATGGTCCCACTGATGTGAACGGACATTCGAGAATAAACTTGAAATATGTCATTGGTAACAGAGTTCAGCAGGAGTTAGAAACAGGGTAAGACAATGGGTAATTGAAGCTGAAGGGATACAGACTGTGCAACAGGACTAGATACAAAAACTCAAAAATGGACAGCACAATAATACCTAATTGTAAAGTAATCATGTTAAAACACTGAATGAAGCTGCATCTGAGCTATAGGTTTTTGTTTTGTTTTGTGTTGTTTTGTTTTGATTTTACTATTATTACTTTTATTTTTTTCTCTATATTAACATTCTATATCTTTTTCGGTTATGTTGCTAGTTCTTCTAAACCAATGCAAATGTACTAAGAAATGATGATCATGCATCTATGTGATGATGTTAAGAATTAATGATTGCATGTGTAGAATGGTATGATACCTAAATGTTGGGTTAATTTCTTTTTTTCCGTTAATTAAAAAAAAAAAAAAAAAAAGAGAAGGGATAATTGGAGATGAAGGGATACAGACTGTACAACGGGACTGGATATAAAAACTCAGAAATGGACAGCACAATACTACCCAATTGTAATGCAATTATGTTAAAACACTGAATGAAGCTGCATGTGAGGTATAGGTTTTTTTTGTTTTTTTTCTTTCTATTATTGTTTCAATTCTTATTCTGTTGTCTTTTTATTTCTTTTTCTAAATCGATGCAAATGTACTAAGAAATGATGAATATGCAACTATGTGATGTTATTAAGAATTACTGATTGTACATGTAGATTGGAATGATTTCTAATTGTTTTGTTAATTCTTTTTTTAATTAATAAAAAAAAAGAAAAAAAAAGTGAAAAAAAAAAAAAACTTTTATAGAGTCTCAGTTAGGGTTCTAGGTGTTCTTTAGGGTTAACAGGCATGATGTTGGTTGTTTGACAAACCAAAGAAATTAGCAATATTCTGCTGAAATTTGCATAAGGGTGGTCTCCAGAAAGCCTCTCAACTCTTTTTGAAATCTCTTAACTGCTGATATCTTGTTTTGTTACCTTTCTTTTCCCCTTTGGTCCAGAAAGCATTATCTATCCCACAGTGCCAGGGCCAGGCTCATCCCTGGAAATCATGTCCCATATTGTCAGGGAGACTTTTTCCCCTAAATCACCTGCAAGGGGGAAGGTAATGCTTTTACTTGCAGAGTTGGCCTTAGAGTAAGAGAGGCCACATCTGAGCAACCAAGGAGGTTTCCTGGAAGCAACTTTTAGGCAGAATTATAGGTAGTCTTATCTTCTCCACTACAGAAATTAGTTTCATAAGGGCAAGACTCAAAATTAAAGGGTTGGCTTATTTTCTTAGGAGTCCCTAATATCTGGTATAGCACCAGGGGTTTTGCAGATGGGAAATTATAACAATTACATATTTTTTTCTCCAGTCCCTCAAAGGATACTTTTTTGTGTGTGTGCTGTATGGCAGAGGTCATATTTCATTCTTTTGCCATGTGAGTATCCCCTTATTTCAGGACTATTTGATGAATTTTTTTCTTTTTTTGGTTTGGTTTTCCATTTATTTTTGCTTGTTTGCTTGTTTTGGAGTGCATGGGTCAGGAATCAAACCCCAGTCTCCTGCATGGCAAGCAAGAATTCTACCACTGAACTACCATAGCACCCTCTACCAATATTTTTAATTACCAGCCCACCATAGTCTGAGATATATCTTGGTATTGCATTAAGCTATACAGAATTACAAGGCCTCATCCCTGTTCTCTCTCCATGTGTTTGGGTTGTTTAAATGAGCTATCCAGACAAGTTGATTTAGATCATGTGTTACAGAAAATTTAGGTACTAGACATAAACCTCTCTGTCTTTGGTCTCATATAGTAGGTGAAGCTCTAGAGTACATACATACCACCTTTTGCCCTGTATTCTGATTCACCTTAGTCCCAACCATATCTGCTTCATTTTTATCTCTTAATTGTAGACTGATCTCTTTTT